>NC_134696.1:60860957-61160957 GCF_050947455.1 Rhinoderma darwinii | reverse complement strand
TCATGAACGATACTATGATATCTTAGACACTTTATTAAAGGCTTGGGAATTTTGCATTGCTAGGGCAAACAGACCAGCAATAAAATTGACTATTCTTGTATAGTGTCGCATTGACGTATGAGCCACGCTAACTTTGAACCAATATATCTCAGAAACTCTATCAAGGACCTATGATCTGTGTTGCCAACGCCTGTACTCAGATCCTTTTGGCATTAGTGCCCAATTTTTTAGATTACTACATATAAAATAATTTTAAACATTTATATAGATAGTGAATTTCTATTTACAATTTAAACGTACACTTTATATACTGAAAATATTTGGAATACACTTGGTTCTCATCATGTTTAAAGTACATCTGTCAAAAAATATAAATTAGTATTATTTTTCAAAAGATAGTTTTTATTGGGTTTTTTCCAATACAATTAAGAGAGAAAACAAAAAAGTAGTGGCATTATATTTTATATAAATAAGTTATCATTGTCATTGTACAAAGTAGAAAATATCCAACTTTGAGAGAGCAAATCTCTCTTAGGAGTAGTGGTTAAGGGGTTAAAATCAACTTGGAGAGGTACAGCAATGGGCAAATGTTAAAGTTTGGTCATTGTCAGATAAATGTTCTGGCATATTTAGGTAGAATGTAGTGAGGTTCATGTGGCGGCTGAGCACATAATAGCAAACGAAAAGAGAATAATAATAAATAACAATAGGGATGTGTGCAGGACCGATTCTAGCTTTTCTGCTGCCTGAGGCGAAAACTGAAAGGGCGAATCCCAGGCTGTTCTGTATCACTGGCATCCTCCTCAAACTCATTCGGATACGCCGTTGCCTTATACGTCCCTGGCATGTGCAGTGCAGCCGGGCAGAGTATACCTCGCTGCACGGTGCGTGCCACAGTAGTACAAGGCAATGGCGCATCCGAGAAAGTTGAAGGAGGCTGCTAGTGATGTATAATAGCCAGGGGGATGTCAATGGAGCCTGGAAAGGTGGGTTTGGAGTCAGGACTGTGTGACTCTTCATTATAGTGGCACCGCCCCATGACCCTTTAATGAGTAAATGGCATATAGTGTGTGCCATTTTAAAAGTTGAATTTATAGATTTTTCTAAATCTGAAAAAAACATACAAGGGAATGTTTGGAAATATTGTCAGATCATGTATTACAGTATAGTGGTAGTTCAAGGGGCTAAAACTACCTGAGAGGTTCCCATTCAATATTCAATGAATTGAAAACAATTCCATTTACCTTGCAATTGTTATTATAAATATATCCTACATAATTACAGCATCAGAACCAAGTTCTCACTTATATACAGTACCAGAACCAAGCTCAATACATATATACAGCACTAGAACCAAGCTCAGTACATATATATAACACCAGAACAAATCTAAGTACATAAATACAGCACCGGAACAAAGCTCATACTTATATACAGCACCAGAACCAAGCTTAGTACATATATACATCCCCAGAACCAAGCTCAGTACATATATACAGCACCAGAACTGTCACGGCGCGGGGTGTGGACCCACTGGGCCGTACCGCGTAGCGGGGTAGCAGCTGGCCAACAAGGTACAAAACAATGTCTATAGTTCTGAATGTGTACCTGAGGCAACGTAGACAGTGGCAGGAACACGACTTGGCTTTCACAGCAGGTGACGCCGCGGATGCAGCGGGAAGACACGACTTGGCTTTCACAACAGGTGACGCCGCGGATGCAGCGGAAGACACGACCTGGCTTTCACAGCAGGTAACGATAGTACGGGATGCAGGGTACAGGCAGCAGGAACGGGTAACACTGGGAACTGGAAAACACTGGGAGACCTTTAGCAAGACAGACTAGGGTATACAATAATGCTCAGGCAAGGAACCAGTGGGCAGAGCCCCTTTTTATAGCCCAGCAGCCATTTGGGCTGATAATTGATTTTTGACAGCTGGACGCGTACTAGCCCTTTAAGGCCGTGCACGCGCGGGCGCGCGCGCCCTGCGTGAAACAGCACGAGGACCCGGGAGAGAGGAGGACGCCGAGCAGAGAGGTGTCCATGGCTGGGATCGTCAGGGTGTGAGTTAGAACGGCGACCCCTGGCCATGGACGTAACAGTATCCCCCCTCTTACGCCCCCTGCTCTTGGGACCAGAGCGGGAAAGAAATGTCTTTACGAGGACAGGGGCATCGATGTTCTCCTCTGGCTCCCAAGACCTCTCTTCTGGACCAAATCCCCTCCTATCCACCAAGTAAAATGTCCTGGCTCCTACTTTCTTGGTGGCCAGGATCTTCCTCACTTCGAAAGTTCCGGATGAACCGCCAGGAGCCACTGCGGAACTAGGAATCCTGGAGTAGCGGTTCTGAACCACGGGTTTTAGCAAGGAGACGTGGAAGGAGTTAGGGATCTTGAGGGTAAGAGGCAGTCGAATCTTGTACGACACAGGATTGATCTCGAAGGGTCCAAGGAACCTGGGAGCAAACTTGCAAGATGGCACCCTCAGCCGGATATTCCTGGAAGACAGCCAGACCTTAGTACCTGGAAGAAACTTGGGCAGTTCTCGTCTTCTAGTGTCTGCCTTTCTCTTCATGCGGTCCACTGCCAGCAGAATAGCAGATCGTGTCTGCTGCCATATTTGCAGAAAGTTCCTGAAGGTAGAGTCGGCTGCAGGCACCTGACACATAGTAGAGACGGGCAGGGGTATTCGAGGATGTTGGCCGTAGACTATGAAGAACGGGCTGGAGGTGGTGGACTCACTGGTATGGTTATTATAAGAGAACTCCGCGCACGGGAGCAGCTGCACCCAGTCATCATGTCTTCTGGAAACAAAGTGCCGTAGGTAGTACTCCATAATTTGATTAATCCTCTCAACTTGCCCATTGGACTGAGCGTGGTAAGCTGAGGAGAAGTCCAACTTTACCCTGAGTAGGCCGCAGAGTGCTCTCCAGAACTTAGAAGTGAACTGGACCCCTCGATCCGAGACAATATGCAGAGGTAATCCATGCAGACGGAAGATGTGTTGCATGAAGAGATCAGCCAGTCGAGCGGCAGAAGGCAGGCCAGTCAGGGGAACAAAATGAGCCATCTTTGAAAAACGATCCACCACCACCCAGATCACACTGCATCCCGCAGAGAGAGGCAGATCTGTAACAAAATCCATAGCAATATGCCGCCAGGGGGCCTCGGGCACAGGCAATGGTTGAAGCAGACCTGCTGGTCTGGAGTGGGCACCCTTGTTGGCTGCACACACCGTACAGGAAGAGACAAAGTCTATGACGTCTTTGGGCAGCGTGGGCCACCAGAACTGATGGGCAATTAGGTCTCGGGTCTTACGGGCACCCGCATGTCCTGCCAGCTTGGAACTGTGACCCCAGCAAAGGATTCTTCCTCTGTCTGCCAGCCGTACAAAGGTTTTTCCTGGAGGAATGCCTTTAACCTGCAGAGGGTTGACAGAGTAGATGCAGGAAGGATCGATAATATTCCGTGGGGACTCCACAGTGTCCTCTGTCTCAAATGACCAGGACAAGGCATCGACCCTCACATTCTTGTCGGTAGTGGAGTTCGAACCGGAACCGTGCAAAAAACAATGACCATCTGGCTTGACGAGGGTTCAGTTGTTGAGCCGTCTGTAGGTAGGTCAAGTTCTTGTGGTCCGTGAAGACCAGGATAGGATGAGCTGCGCCTTCCAGTAGGTGTCTCCACTCCTGCAGAGCCAGCTTGATGGCCAGTAACTCCCGGTCCCCAATCGAGTAGTTGCGCTCTGCAGAAGAAAACAGCTTGGAGTAGTAACCACATACCACCGTCTTGCCTTTTGAACCCCTCTGGAACAATAGAGCACCGGAAACAATAGAGGAGGCGTCCACCTCTAACGAAAACTGCAGGGACACATCAGGATGGTGCAGAATGGAGGCAGACGTGAAGGCTTTCTTTAAGGTTTCAAATGCGATCTCCGCCTCTGGAGTCCATACTTTGGCATTCATACCCTTCTTAGTGAGGCTGGAGATGGGGGCTGTCAGAGAAGAGAAGTTGGGGATGAACAGTCTGTAGAAGTTGGTGAATCCCAGGAAGCGTTGTATGGCCCTTAAGCCTTGGGGACGTGGCCACTCCAGGACAGCCTTGACCTTTTCAGGGTCCATCTTGAGACCCTGATCAGAGATAATGTAGCCCAGGAAGGGTAAAGACTTCTCTTGGAACACACACTTCTCCAACTTGGTGTAGAGATGATTCTCTCTTAATCTAAGCAACACCTGGCGGACATGGCCCTGATGAGTCACAAAATCTGGGGAAAAAATCAAGATATCATCGAGATACACCACAACACAGACATAGAGGAGGTCACAAAATATGTCATTCACAAATTCTTGAAATACTGCGGGAGCGTTACACAGGCCGAAGGGCATGACCAAATATTCGTAGTGTCCATCACGTGTGTTAAAGGCTGTCTTCCACTCGTCTCCCTGACGGATCCGGATTAGATTGTAGGCCCACCGCAGGTCAAGCTTGGAAAAAATCCCCCCCCCCCCCCGTATACGATCGAAGAGCTCAGAAATCAACGGCAAGGGGTACCTGTTCTTCACCATGATCTGATTGAGACCCCGGTAGTCAATGCAGGGTCGAAGGGATCCATCCTTCTTTTTGACAAAGAAAAACCCGGCTCCGGCCGGGGATGAAGACTTTCGTATGAAGCCCCTCTCTAGATTCTCTTTAATGTAGGCTGACATAGACTGGGTCTCTGGCAAGGAAAGAGGGTATACTCTACCGCGAGGAGGAGAAGAGTCAGGAACCAAGTCGATAGGACAGTCGTATTCTCGATGTGGTGGCAATATCTCTGCCTCCTTTTTGTCGAAGACATCAGCGAACTGAGAGTAACAAGGAGGTAGCCCTGTCAATGACTGAGGCGAAGAAGGCTGGGATGGATGGACATGGCCCAGACAGCGGTCTAGACTCTTGGGGCCCCACTGAAGAACCTCTCCAGAGTTCCAATTCAGGACTGGGGCGTGAAGATGGAGCCAAGGCAAACCCAGCAGCATGGGGTTGACGGCCTTGGACAGGACATACAGAGAGATCAGCTTGGAACGAAGAGCTCCCACCTGGAGTCTCAACGGCTTGGTCACAGACAATACTGGGTCAGGCAAAGGCAGTCCATCTACCGAGGCAACGTTCAATGGTCTCTCCAGCAAAACCGTAGGCAAATGAAGAAGATCCACAAGGTCCTGACAGATGAAATTGGCTGCGGAGCCAGAGTCCAGGTAGGCAGAGACTGGGTGAGGTCTCCCGCCAGCGACAATGGTCACAGGAATGAACAGCTTGGACGAGAATTCTCTATCAAGTGCAGTAGCGCCCAGGGTTGTCTCTACAACCAATCCCAGACATTGGGGTTTCTTAGGCCTCTGGGGACACAGACGCACGACAGGCCGCAATACTGACAGAGTCCAGAGGTGCGCCTGCGCTGTTTTTCCTGGTCAGACAGTTTAAGCCGATCCACCTGCATCAGAACCTCGGGCACAGCAGAAGAACAGGGCAAGAGGGGTTGCTGGAAGTTGGGTGCCAGTCTAGGAAGCCGACTCTCCTGAAGAATCTCTTGGGATCTCTCTCTGAGCCTTATGTCCACACGGGTAGCCAGTAGAATCAGATCATCCAGGGCAGCTGGGAGATCTCGAGCAGCCAGTTCGTCTTTGATCTCAGGCGATAGGCCATGCCAGAAGGATGCAACCAAGGCCTCATTGTTCCAAGACAATTCTCCTGCCAGAGTCCGGAACTGGATGGTGTATTCGCCCACGGAGGCGTCCTCCTGACGCAGGTTAAAAATAGCAGTGGCTGCCGATGAGGCTCGTCCAGGCTCCTCAAATACGGAACGGAACAATCGCACAAACCCCAGGAAGTCTCTGGTCACGGGTCCCTGTCGTTCCCAGATTGGATTCGCCCACGCTAGGGCCTTGCTGGCGAGTAGGGATACAATAAAGGCGATCCTGGCTCCGTCCGAAGGAAATGCTTGGGCGTGCAGAGTGAAGTGGATTTGGCATTGGTTCAGGAACCCCCTGCACGAACTTGCGTCTCCATGAAACCGTGGTGGCAATGGCAGCGAGAAACGAGAGTCCGAACTGGAGCTGCCAGGAGGGTCGATCGGAGGAGTTTGACTAGGAGCGATGACGGAAGAAACTAGCACACCAAGATGCTTGCGCCATCGAGTCTACTGCCACAATGAGTTGATCCTGTCGCGCTTGCAGATCCTGCAGGTCCGCCTGCATGGCTTGGGAGGATGACAGGCTCTTGACTTGGCCAGCGGGGTCCATGGCCTGAGCGTACTGTCACGGCACAGGGTGTGGACCCACTGGGCCATACCACGTAGCGGGGTAGCAGCTGGCCAACAAGGTACAAAACAATGTCTATAGTTTTGAACGGGTACCTGAGGCAATGTAGACAGTGGCAGGAACACGACTTGGCTTTCACAGCAGGTGACGCCGCGGATGCAGCGGGAAGACACGACTTGGCATTCACAGCAAGTGACGCCGCGGATGCAGCGGAAGACACTACTTGGCTTTCACAGCAGGTAACGATAGCACGGGATGCAGGGTACAGGCAGCAGAAACGGGTAACACTGGGAACTGGAAAACACTGGGAGACCTTTAGCAAGAGAGACTAGGGTATACTATAACGCTCCGGCAAGGAACCAGTGGGCAGAACCCCTTTTTATAGTCCAGCAGCCATTTGGGCTGATTATTGATTTTTAACAGCTGGACACATACTGGCCCTTTAAGGCCCTGCAAGTGCGGGCGCGCGTGCCCTGCGGGAAACAGCACGAGGACCCGGGAGAGAGTGCCGGCGTCTGACAGGAGGAGGAGGACGCCGAGCAGAGAGGTGTCCATGGCCGGGATCATCAGGGGGTGAGTTAGAACGGCGACCCCCGGCCATGCACGTAACAAGAACAAAGCTCGGTACATATATACAGCACCAGAACAAAGCTCAGTACATATATACAGCACCAGAACAAAGCTCAGTATATATATACACAGTACCAGAACAAAGCTCATTACATAGTTACATAGTTACATAGTTACATAGTTACTACTGTTGAAAAAAGACACACGTCCATCAAGTTCAACCAAGGGATGGGAAAAGGGAAGGGAAAAATTTCTATACATAGGACCTAATATTTTTTTGTTCTAGGAAATTATCTAAGCCTTTTTTAACCCTTTCACGCCGCAGCCCTTTTTCAGATTTTCATTTTCGTTTTTTCCTCCCCACCTTCCAAAGGCCATAACGCCTTTATTTTTCCGTCGATATAGTACTATGAGGGCTTGATTTTTGCGGGACAAGTTGTAGTTTTTCGTAGCACCATTTATTTTGCCGTATAATGTACTAAGAAACGGGAAAATAAAAAAAAACAGCGATTCTGCCATGGTTTTTTGCGCGCTATTTTTACGGAGTTCACTGTACAATTAAAACAACATATTGATTTTATTCTATGGGTCAATACGATTACGCCGATACCTAATATGTGTAGGTTTTTCTATATTTTACTACTTTTACAAGTAAAAAGCTAAGTGTAAAAAAGAAAATTTATTTTGTTTCGCCAAATTCCGAGAGCCGTAACGTCTTTATTTTTCCGTCGATTAAGTGGTATGAGGGCTTATTTTTTGCGGGATAAGTTGTAGTTTTTAATAATACCATTTTGGTGTAAATGTGACGGTTTAATCACTTTTTATTTCATTTGTTGTGGGAGATTAGGTGAACAAAAAATAGAGATTCTGGCGTTTACAATTTTTTTCGTGTGAACTAACGGCTCCCCCGATCTCGCCACGGGGGGGGGGGGCGTTGAGACGTTACAGGGGGTCGCCCCCCTGTTTTTAGTAATTTAAATGCCGCGACCTCTATTGAACGTGGCATCCCGCTCGTAACCCGGAAGTGTCGGCTGTAACACACAGCTGACACACTCGCTCTATGGAGCGGACTCAGCCCGTGAGCCTGCTGCATATTCCCCAACCCGGCGTGCGCCGTATATATACGGCGGATGTCGGGAAGGGGTTAAAGCCATATACTGTTCCTGCTGTGACCACAGATTCACAGATTCACAGATTCACAGTTCTCACAGTAAAGAAGGCTTGTCGCCTCTGCAGGTTGAACCTTTTTTTCTCTAGACGTAGGGAGTGCCCCCTTGTTTTTTAAGGGGGTTTTACATGGAACAGGATTTCACCACATTTATTGTATGTGCCATTCATATATTTATATAAGTTAATCATGTCCGCCCTTAGTCGTTTTTTTCAAGGCTAAACAGGCTAATTCTTTTAATCTTTCCTCATAACTTAGATTCTCCATGCCCCTTATAAGCTTTGTTGCTCTTCTTGGTATTTTTTTCCAACTCTAGGGCATTCTTTCTATGAACTAGAGCCCAGAACTGAACTGCATATTCTAGAATGAGGCCTCACTAATGCTTTGTAAAGTAATGGTAATATTAATGGTAATATCTCCTGCGAGTCGGTGCCTCTTTTAATACACGACAATATCTTGCTGGCCTTTGAAGCAGCTGATTGACATTGCATGCTGTTATTTAGTTTATGATCTACAAGTAGAACCAGATCCTTCTCAACAAGTGACTCCCCCAGTGTAGCTCCCCCTAGGACATATGATGCATGCAGGTTGTTGGTACCCAGATGCATAACTTTACATGTATCTACATTAAACTTCATTTGCCGAGTGGACGCCCAAACACTTAGTTTGTTTAAATCCGCTTGCAATTCACGAACATCTTCCATAGACTGAACATTACTACATAACTTAATTTCATCTGCAAAAATAGAAATAGTGCTATTAATCCCATTCTCTATATCATTAATAAAAAAGTTGAATAATAGTGGTCCCAGCACGGAACCCTGGGGTACACCACTTATAACCGGGGATCATTCAGAGTAGGAATCATTGACCACAACTCTCTGGATACGGTCCTTGAGCCAATTCTCAATCCAATTACAAACTATACTTTCTAAGCCTATAGTCCTTAATTTACCAATTAGACATCTATGAGGGACAGTGTCAAATGTCTTTGCAAAGTCTAAAAACACTATATCCACAGAGGCCCCTCTGTCTAAGCTTCTGCACACCTCTTCATAAAAATAAATCAGGTTGGTTTGACAAATTCTGTCCTTTGGAAAACCGTGCTGGCTGTCACTTATAATACTTTTTTTTGTCACATAATCCTGTATTTAGTCCCTCAATAGCCCCTCAAATATTTTTCCCTAGATTGATGTTAAGCTTACAGGTCTATAATTACCTGGGGAAGAACTAGAGCCCTTTTTGAAAATAGGCACCACATTTGCCCTGCGCCAGTCCATTGGCACTATACCAGTCACTAGAGAATCTCTAAATATTATGAAGAGGGGGACAGAAATAACTGAACTGAGCTCTTTAAGAACTCTAGGGTGTAACCCATCTGGTCCTGGGGCCTTGTGTACATTTATTTTATTTTATTTAGCTTTGACCATATCTACATTCTACCAATTCAGTATATCAACTAATATATTAACAGCACTGGCACCAGCTACATCAGCTGCTCTTCTGTTGTATATACAAAGCTAAAGAACCCATTTTGTAACTCTGCCTTCTCTTGATCCACTGTGATCAACTCCCCATTACCACTATCTAGGGGTCCTACATGTTCAGACCTTGGCTTTTTTGCATTTATATACTTGAAGAATTTTTGGGGATTTGTTTTACTATCCTTGGCCACCTGTCTTTCATTTTGTATTTTTGCTGATTTTATTACCTTTTTGCAGGTTTTATTAAACTCTTTATAATTTAAAAAGGCTACAGCTGAGATTTGTATTTTTCAAATGCCCTTTTTTTCATGTATTGCCCTTTTTACAGAAGGTGTAAGCCATGTGGGGTATAATTTTAGTCGTTTATACTTGTTACCTATAGGAATCAATTTTGCACTATAATTATACAAAGTGAATTTTAAAATCTCCCATTTATCCCATAAAATTTGACATCAGTTCTTCCCAGTCTATATCCTGAATTGCAGCCCTCATACTGGCCTTCTTAAAATTAAGTGTTTTGTCCTCCCAGCCTACGTTTGTTTTTTACAGTATAGGTAAAATATAACTATATTGTGATCACGGTTACCGAGGTTTTCAAGAAACATTTACATTCCCAACAAGCTCTGCATTATTGGAAGTGACCAGATCCAACAGAGCTTCACCTCTAGTCGGGTCTTCCACAAACTGGCCCATAAAATTTTCCTTCAACAGGTTGAGGAAATTTCTCCCATTTGCAGTTGAAGCCGAACCATGACCCTAATTAATATCCCGGTAATTAAAATCTCCCATTATTACTACAGTATCCCCTTGTGCAGCCCGCTCCATTTGTTTATATATTTGACCTTCTTTCTCTTCAATTGTATTGGGGGGTCTACAGATTACACCAAAAGTAATATTTTCAGTGTTTAGTTCCCTTTGTAATTCCACCCAATAGGTTTCAACCTCCTCATAATCTTCACCCTCTAATGTCTCTTTCACACTCACCTTCATATCACTTCTCACATACAGACATACACCACCGCCTTTCCTATTTGTCCTGTCTTTCCGAAACAGTGTAAAACCCTGTCTATTTACAGCCCAGTCATGAGAAGAGTCCGGCCATGTTTCAGCAACACCAACTATATCAATACGTTCCTCCAGTACCAAGGCCTCCAGCTCCCCGATTTTGCTTGCTAGACTTCTGGCATTTGTGAACATACACTTTAACTTGCCTTTCAATTTTTTACTTTCAGTATCGGAAATGTGATTATTTGACATTATTTGGGCATCTTTGTTTTCATTGCTGTTTTGTAACAAAAGGATCTACTTATCCTGTTGTCTAGCCTTTTCCCCACAGTCTGTTTCTCCCCCACCAATATAGTCTGACCCCTCTCTAACCTAACTACCCCTTTATTTTCTACATTGACCTGCCTCCTCAGTCCTAGTTTAAATACCCCCAGCTAGAATTCTGTCCCCCCAGCACAGCGGCCTCTTACCTTTTAGGTGCAAATCATCTGCACCATACAGTTTGTGCGGAGTGTGTACCCAGGGCCGGCCTTAGGTTGGAGGGCGCCCTGTGCAGGACTCTCTATTGCCGCCCCCTACACAAACCAAAAATTAACCACATATATAGACACGCACATACTGGAACATATATACTGTACATACATAAAGACAGATATTTAGACATACAGGCAAATATACATACACACATTCTGGAATATATACATACATACAGGTAAATATGTAGACGTACAAACACATATATATACGAACACACGCCGGCGAATGTAGTAGACGTTACCTGCAGTCGTATGTAACACCGCTGATAACACAGTGATAACTCTGAGTACAGATAATGTCATAGATGATAACTATAACCACAGACACATATAAACAGACACACACAGAGGCATATATATATATATATATATATATATATATATATATATATAAGGGCAGCAGAGTATATAAGGGGCAGCAGGGTATATAAGGGGCAGCAGAGTATATAAGGAGCCGCAGGGTATATAAGGGGCAGCAGGGTATATTAGGGGTAGCAGGATATATAGGGGCAGCAGGGTATATAAGGGTCAGCAGAGTATATAGGGTAAGCAGGGTATATAGGGTCAGCAGGGTATATAGGGGCAGCAGGGTATATAGGGGGCAGCAGGGTATATAGGGGCAGCAGGGTATATAGGGGCAGCAGGGTATATAGGAGCAGCAGGGTATATAGGAAGCAGCAGGGTATATAGAAGGCAGCAAGGTATATAGGGGCAGCAGGGTATATAAGGAGCAGCAGGTATATAAGGGGCAGCAGAGTATATAGGGGGAACAGAGTATATAAGTGGCAGCAGGGTATATAAGCGGCAGCAGGGTATATAAGGGGCAGCAGGGTATATAGGAGGCAGCAGGGTATATAAGGGGCAGCAGGTTATATAGGGTCAGCAAAGTATTTAAGGGGCAGCAGGGTATGTAGGGACAACAGGGTATATAGGAGGCAGCAGGTTATATAAGGGGCAGCAGGGTATGTAGGGGGCAGCAGGGTATATAGGGGAAGAAGGACATATAGGGGGCAGCACAGATATGTTCATTTTATCTGTTCTACTTTAATATTGAACGCACACTTTTACAAAGAGACATAAACACATGCAGACACATATACACACACACTGTAACATATACACATTCTAACACAGAGACACATACTGTATACACACAGAGACACATACTGTATACAAAGACACATACTGTACATACACACACATACACACATACTGTATACACACATATACACACAGAGACACACAGACATTCACCATCTCTCCTTGATGATAGGACAACAGGTTTCTTTCAGGACGGGCTGTGGGCGGTGCTTCCTCCTTGGCTCTTATTTACTCTCTGTGCGTAACAAAGAGCAGTACACTTTGTAGAGGCAGAGCCCAGTGGCGCCCCCTACATGCTGGGAGGGTGGCGCCCTGTGCACTCGCACAGGTCACACTCCCCGAAGGCCGGCCCTGTGTGTACCAAAAGGGGATAAGAAAGGACTCTATTTATCAGTGTGACAATGGCCTGATCATTAAGGATTGCTTTACAGCAAAACAAACATCTATGGTTTATTTTATTGTTTTTTTTACCCCATTATTATATTACCTAATTATGCCCTGATGTACTCTGCCCAGCTTACATATGCCCCCACATTATAAACTGAAATACCAGTAATACTCCAAACAAAACTACTACCAAGCAAAATCTGCGCTCCAAAAGCCAAAAGGCGCTCACTCCCTTCTGAGCCCTACACTGTGTTCAAATAGCAGTATACTTCCACATATATGGGATAGCCATACCCGGGAGAACCATTTTATCAACATGTTTGCCACTGAAATGTCATATCTAGGGAAACATTTTAATTTTTACTTTGATTCATCCGCAGCGTAATCATTTATGGAAAAGACCTGTGGGGTGAAAATGTCACTGCACCCCTTAATAAATGCCTTGAGGGGTGTCGTTTCCAAAATGGGGTCACTTTTCAGGGGTTCCTTTTATTATTTCAAATCAGAGCCTCTGCAATTGTGAACCAATTTTTTGTAAGTCGCCAAATTAGTATTAATATATTAATAATTTTGAATGGTACTCGTTCACTCCTGAGCCCTGTTGAATGTCGAGGCAAAGATTAGGGCCACATGCAGGGTGTTTCTAAAACCGGGAAACACAGCATAATAATTAGACAGCAGTCTTTTCATGGTGGCACAAGCTGGTCATCATATATTGGACACTGAAATGGCGTACCTATTGAAAAATTGCCACTTTCACTCTGCAACATTGAGTGTACTTAGGATCAAGCTTTATTTCTGCAACACAAGCAGATTTTTATGGTAATTTCATTAGACTGTAGTGTCAGTCTCTGAGCAGTGCAAAAAAGATTTTAAACACTCTAAAGAGCCTATACTTTCTCAGATTCAGTGGCGATTTGGGATAACAGACTTCACCAATGTGACTGTAATGGCAGGGGGTAGGGAGACGGACAAGTGAGCCCTAATCTACCCGCCACTCTGTCCCTGCCTACTTGCAAACATACAAAGGAACACAAGCAAGGAAAAGGGGCCGTTGCCCACGGCAACACCGTGAGCAACCAGAGTGGTGAATAAGCCGAGTCAAGCCAGGAGTGTGCGAGGTACAAAACGAAAAGCAGAAGAGTAGTCGGTAAGCCAGGGCCTGTATGGAGCAGGATCAAAAATAGCAGGAGCTGTAGCTGGGCCAGGAAACCACAAGGAAAGAATCACAAGCACCGAGGGACAGGAAGTGCAGGCTTAAATAGACCGAGGGCGGGAGCTAGCTGAGTCTGGCCAGGTTACGATAGGCTCTCCCACATCTAAGCCTGCCAGCCTGAATGGTGGAAGCAGGAGTCAGTCTCAGGGATGTATTCTCAGGTGCTGACTGATTAGTTCTGGGAGTTAACCCCGAAGCTGTGCCTGGCAGATCCTTTACAGTGACCTTTCAATGTTTCAATGACATGTTAATCTCTTGGTGCCAGCTATTTTTAGTTTTTTTCATTTTAGTTTTTTCCTCCCTGCTTTTCGAGAGCCATAACGGTTTAATTTTTTTAATGACATATCTGCTTGAGGGATTGTTTATTGCGAGACGAGTTGTATTGTTTAACCCCTTTAGGACACAGCCTGTTTTGGCCTTGTGGACACAGATGATTTTTTCAAATCTGACATGTGTCAATTTATATGGTAATAACTCCAGAATGCTTTTACATATCCAAGCGATTCTGAGATTTTTTTCTCATGACATATTGTACTTTACGTTAATGAAAAAATTTGGTCGATAAATACAATATTTATTTGTGAAAAACTTCAAATTTTTGCAAAAATGTGCAAAAATTTGCATTTTTCTAAATTTAAACGTATCTGCTTGTAAAACAGATAGTAATACCACACAAAATAGTTACTAGTTAACATCCCCCATATGTCTACTTTATGTTTGCATCGTTTTTTTCACGTCCTTTTATTTTTCTAGGATGTTACAAGGCTTAGAACTTTAGCAGCAATTTCTCATATTTGCCAGAAAATTTCAATAGGCCATTTTTTCAGTTCTGAAGTGGCTTTGAGGGCCTAATATATTAGAAAGTCCCCATAAATCACCCCATTTTGAAAAATGCACCCCTCAAGGTATTCAAAACCACATTCAGAAAGTATTTTAACCCTTTAGGCGTTTCACAGGAATTAAGGCGAAGTAGAGGGGAAATTTACAAATTTTATTTTTTTTGCCAAAATTCATTTGTAATAAACAAAAATCTGTAACACAGAAGGTTTTACCAGAGAAACGCAACTCAATATTTATTGCCCAGATTCTGCAGTTTTTAGATATATCCAACATGTGGCCCTAGTGTCCTAGTTGACTGAAACACAGGCCTCAGAAGCAAAGGAGCACCTGGTGGATTTTGGGGCCTCCTTTTTTTAGGAATATATTTTAGGCACCATGTCAGGTTTGAAGAGGTCTTGTGGTACCTAAACAGTCGAAACCTCCCAAAAGTAAACCCATTTTGGAAACTACACCCCTCAAGGCATTTTTCTAATGGTATAGTGAGCATTTTGACCCCACATTTTTTTTTGCAGAATATAGTGGAATTAGTCTGTGAAGATGAAAATCACCTTTTTTTCTGTGGAAACATAGAATTTTTTCATTTTCACAAGGAATAAAGGAGAAAAAGCACCCCAACATTTGTAAAGAAATTTCTCCGGATCACGGCAATACCCCATATGTGGTCATAAACTGATGTTTGGACCCACAGCAGGGCTCAGGAGGGAGGGAGCGCCTTTTGGATTTTGTAGCGCAGATTTTGCTGGATTGGTTTTCAGTGCCATGTCGGGTTTGCAACACCCCTGAGAGACCAAAACAGTGGAAACCCCCCAAAAGTGACCCTATTTTGGAAACTACACCCCTCAAGGAATTTTTCTAGGGATATAGTGAGCATTTTGACCCCACAGGATCTTTTTTAGAGCTAAGGTGACCAAAAAACAGCGATTTTGGCGCTTTAAATTCTTAATTTCTTACAGTGTTCACCGTGTGCAATAAATTAAGTTTTACTTTATTCTGGGGGTCGGTACGATTACGGTGATACCATATGTGTATAGTTTCTTTTAAGTTTTGCAGCGTTTGCACAATAAAATTATATTTCTATAAAATAATTTATTTTCTGAGACACCCTATTCTGAACCGTAACTTTTTTATTATTAGTTAAAAAAGCTGTGGTAGGTCTTGTTTTTTGCAGGACGGGTTGTAGTTTTTATTAGTACTATTTTGGGGTAAATGCGACTTTTTGATCTTTTTTTATTCTATATCTTTTTAGGGGTGGTGACCAAAAAATAGTTTTCCGTTTATTTTGTTTGCGGCGTTCACCGTGCAGAAAAAATAACATTATAGTTTCATAGTTTGGGTCGTTACGAACACGGTGATACCAAATCTGTGTACTTTTTTTTAACATTTTCATTTTTTTCCTATAATAAATGACTTTTTATAGGAAAACAAAAACTTTTATTTTTACACTTTTATAAAACATTTTTATTAACTTTTTTTTTACTTTTTACACTTTATTTTTTTTTACCTGCAGCTCTGATCGCTGCTAGAATACATTACACTACCTAGGTAGTGTAACGTATTCCAACTGTCAGTGTGACGTCACAATAGAGCACCACATTTAACGGGTTAATTGCTGAAATCAGCGGCGATGAGCCGCTGATCGGCAACACTGGAGTGTCAGCTGTCGGGGACAGCTGATCTCCCAGCTCCCGATGCACACCTTGTCGCCGACAGTGTATATCGGGAACGAGACAGTGACTTCCTGTCACTCTGACAGGAAGCCTATCAGGACCAGCCGAAGGTTGGTCTTGATGGGCTTCCATCCATGGCAGACACGGAAGCCATTGTTTGGCTTCCGTTTGCCTTGCCAACTATCGGCAAACCCCGCGATTTCGGACCGAGGTCTGCCGATATGCTAGAAACCCCTAAAATTCGGTGATTGCAACCGATCGCCGAATTTAAGGGGTTAATTCACCGAAATCAGCAGCAAAGGACCGCTGGCCAGTAAGAGTGGAGTGGCAGCTGTCGGTGACAGCTGACATCCCGGTTCCCGGTGCACACTGTCGCCGACAGTGTGCACCGGAAACAACTCAGTAACTATACGTCCTCGTGCGTGAAGTAACCTCCCGCGACGACGTATAGTTACTTAGACAAAGGAGGTAAAGAAATGGATCCAGCGCTGGAATTTAGTGCATCTGTTAAAAACGGGAAACTTCTTCCAAGTTTTATTTTCATAAAGTTTAAGAGCAGTGAAATGAAGTAGGTACGGATTTTGTCCAGAGTACAAAGGATGATTGGCAATATAGGCAGTAGCCTACACGTTTCAGACGCTTCTGCGTCCTTAGTCATGGCTTGTAGTCAAGCCTATATTGCCAATCATCCTTTGTAATCTGGACAAAACCGATACCTACTTCATTTCACTGCTCTTAAACTTTATGAAAATAAAATTTGGAAGAAGTTTCCAGTTTTTAGCAGATGCACTAAATTCCAGCGCTGTATCCATTTCTGTACCTCCTTTGTCTATGCAAATCCGTGTGCCGACACGAGGACCCGTGCGCTAACTACCACACCCGTGATAAGGTGAGCTGGGGGAACCTTCCCAATTTTTGGTATAGTTACTTACTCGTGCGGGTAGGGGTTAATGACACCATTTACCGGGGTATTCTGATTGTAACAAAATATTACTTATCCACTGGACGTGTTGATATCAATTATTTTTATTATGTCTATTTTGTTTTACTGTTTACATTTTTCACTGGTTCGCTCATGCAATACACTGCAATAATTGTGTATTGCAGTTTATTTCCTTTTTCTGTGCTCTCCTATTAACCCTCTACCATCGGTAGATTGGCTATTTACGTCGGGAGACAGTTATTTAAATATCAGAAGCCGAGTGGGTGCTGTAGCTGCCAGGTCTATGTTGTGTTACACAGCAGGGACCCAGCGGCAATGGTTGAGATGAGAGACATCTCTCATCACAAGCATTTAACCCCTCAGATGCCATGGTCAGATGTGACCATTGACATCTAAATGGTTTTTACTTTCACTTTAATGTCGGTCACTGGCTCCCGCTCGGCGAGATTGCAGGAGCCAGTGTACTCCTATGGCAGCCGGGAGCCTTCCGAACACTCCAAGGCCTGCTATAGGAATAATGCTATTGATCTCTGACTGTGATGTAATGATTGCAGGTTCAAGCTCCCTAGGGGGTCTCAAAAATGTAATAAAAGAAATGTCACAAAATATTAAAAAATATAAAAATTCAAATCACCCCCCTCTTTCCCTAGATAACATATAAAAATAAATAGGCATAAAGACCTAGTTCACACAGTGTTTTTTGCAGGCATAAAAAATCGGCCTCAAAATTCTTCAGGGATTTTGAGGCAGATTTTGACCTGCCTGTGCTTTGTTGCCGTGGTTTTCAGCGTGTCTTCCACTGCGTTTTTCGCCCACAGCCATTGAGGACACAGGTTTTTTCTGCCTCCCATTGATTTCAATGGGAGGTCAGAAGCGGAACCGCGGCAAGAAAGGACATGCCGCTTTTTTTTCCCTGTGAGCGTCTAAAAGCCGCCCGGAAAAAACAGCTCTACCTCCTATTGAAATCAATGGGGGGCGATTTCGGGCGTTTTTATCCCTGATTCCAACCTGGTTTTTGTTTTCAAGCCAAAAAACTCTATGTGAACTGGGCCAAAAACATTAGGGAGTCTTTGATGCTTTAATTTTTCAAGAGCACTTTAAGAAATAAAAGCTGTGCTGTGGTTGGTTTCTTTTTCTGTTAACCAGATTTAATAAATCTCCACAAGTTGAGTTTAATAATTGCTGTATAAATCCAAGTGCAGTAACCGCCAGCTAGTGCTGGCTGCAGGAAGCCAGACTTTTATTATTTAAAGTCATACCTCCCAACCGTCCGAGATTCAGTGGGAAAGTCCCATATATGGACAGTGACTCCAGTGGCTACTCCATAATGAAATCCCCTGCCAGAGCGTGGCCAATGCTCTGGCTGGTAACTCTGCTCCTAGAGGGAATACCTGACGTCACTGTCGATATATGGACAGTGACGTTAGTGGCTCCTCCTGTAGCGGAATCCCCGGCCAGAGCATTGCTTATGCTATGCCCGGGGATTCCGCTTCTAGGGAGTGTCCCAATGGCTACAGGTGGGTATCGTGTGGCACTATCTTTAAGGGAAATGGGGCACTATCTAAATGAGCACTGTGGCACTATCTACACAGGACACTGTGGTACTATCTACATGAGCACTGTGTTTGGCACTATCTACATAGGCACTGTGGTACTATGTGGGCACTGGTACTTTATATGTGGGCACTGGCACTAGGGGCAGCTAAGGGGGCATTTTACTGTATGGGGGCTGCTATGGGGCATTATACTTTATGGGGGCAGCTAAGGGGCATTATACTGTATGGTGGCAGCTAGAGGGGCATTATACGATATGGGGCCAGCTATGGGGGCATTATACTGTATGGGGGTAGCTATAGGAGCATTATACTGTATGGGGCAGCTGTGGGGGCATTATAGAGTATGGTGGTAGCTATGGGGGCATTATAGTGTATAGTGGTAGCTATGGGGCATTATACTGTATGAGGGAATCTATATTGGCATCATACTGAATTGGGTAGCTGTGGGGACATTATACTCTATGGGTCAGCTATGGGGGCATTATGTTGTATGTGGCAGCTATGGGGCATTATAATGTATGTGTGCATCTATGGGCATTATACTGTATGGGGGCAACTATTTGGCATTATACTGTGTGGGAGGCACTATGGGAGCATGATACTGTGTGGGCTGAAGCTGGTGTGTATGGGCGAGGATTGGGCAGGACTAGAGGCGTGGCTTAAAAGGAAAAAAATATGGTTGTCCCTCATTGTGATACTTGAAAGTTGGGAGGTATGTTTAAAGAGGTTTGCCATCAGGGACATTTATGCATATCCACAGGATATGCCACAAATATCAGATAGATGCGTGTCCCACCTCTGGCACCCACACTTATTTCTAGAAGGGGATCCCCTAACCCCCGTTCTACCTTTCTCGGTTCCCACTTCCTGATTACATAGTCGGAAATTACGAAAACAGCGTAGCTCGCTGCAGGGGCGTAGTTACGGGGGGGGGGGGCAGGCAGGGCATGTGCCCCAGGCTCAACTTAGAGTGGGGCACCAGCGCCCTCCCCTCCTGCACTATAATTGTACCTGCGTCTATAGGACACAGGTACAATTAGAACCAACGAATGGCCGGGTACATTCCGTGCCCAGCCATCAATGGCGGATTATTATGCTACATTGTAGTTTTGTCGCGATTTTGCCGCGAATCGGGGCAAAAACCGCGACTAAACTGCATTGTGTATGTCCTGCAAAAGGACCTTTAGACATAAGGTCACATGACTTCATCTCTGAAGTTTTTCCTATTGCTTAGAGACCTGCTGGTCACATGACCGCAGGACTTCCAGCAGTAGCAGCAGCAGCAGCAGCAGCAGCAGAAGCAGCAGAAGCAGCGACTCCACAGAGAAGACTGACAGTAAGTATAAGGGATTGATTTGTTTAATGGGTCTGTATTTAGGGGGACTGTATTTAGGGGTCTGGTGTGTTGTCTGTATTTAGGGGGCCTGGTTTGGGGACTGTATTTAGGGGGTTTGGTGTCTATTAGTTTAAGTGGTCTGCATTTAGGGGGTCTGGTCTGGGGTCTGTATCAGTTTGAGGGGTTTAGGGTCTGTATATTTAGGGGTCTGTTTTAGTTTGAGTTCTGGGGTCTGTATTAGTTTATAGGGTCTATTTAGGTGGCCTGTTCTAGGGTCTGTATTAGTTTAGGGGTCTTTATTTAGGGGTCTGTATTTAGGGGTCTGGTTTGGGGTCTCTATTGGAATAGGGGGGTCTGGTCTGGGGTCTGTATTTAGGGGGTGTGTATTAGTTTGAGGTCTGGTGCATGTATTTAGGGGGTCTGTATTTGGGGGTGTGGTCTGGGGGTCTGTATTAGTTTATGGGGTCTGGTCTGAGGTGTGTATTAAGGGAGTCAGGTCGGGGGTCATTATTAGTGTAGGGGGTCTGGTCTGGGGGTCTGTATTTAGGGGTGTGGTCTGGGGTCTGTATTAGTTTATGGGGTCTGTATTTAGGGGTCTGTATTAGTTTAGGGGGTTTGGTCTGAGGTCTGTATTAAGGGAGTCTGGTCTGGGGTCATTATTAGTGTAGGGGGTCAGGTCTGGTGTCTGTATTTAGGGGTCCCGTCTTAGGTCTGTATTTATTCAGGGTGCTTGTGATGGGGTCTGTATTTGTTTAGGGGGTCTGGTCTAGGGACTGCAATAGTTTAGAAGGTCTGGGGTCTGTATGTATTCTATAATCTAGTCTGTGGTCCAAATTTATTAGTCTGAGTAAAAGGGGTTGTCCAGGCACGTGGATAGGTCATCAGTATAAAAAACGTTCTGTGCCCGCACCACCCCTTTAATGTATGGGCCTGGGCCTTGGTGTCTAAATTTGTGTGTTTCTATAGGGGCTGGAAATGGCTGCAGAAGTGATGGGCAAAGATGTCTCATCAGGAGAAGTCGCCATAACGGTCTGCGTCAGATGGAGAAGAAAAGAAAACGGCTCCCATCAAAGAAGACGTCACTGGATATATAGGGGTTCTCCTCTCCTGACATGTCTGTTGCAGGTAATTCTTGTATTCTACATATTTCTGTGTACCCAGAGCTAATAGACAAATGTGTGTTACCATTCCCATTGTCAGGAGGAAGTGTCCCTACACAGTGTGGTACTGTCAGCGATGGTTGGAAACTGTCAGTATGTAGGGACACAGCACTTTTACAAGGGGAATTGTAACAACCATTTGTCAATGCTCACACAAAAAGGTGGTGTTCACTATAGACATGGCAGAGCGGCGGTGGGGAAGGGGGGCCTATGGTCTACTTAATCTGCCACTGACGGCCATTCAGCGCCTTTCTACGAGTGAAACGGTGCAATACTTTGCGCCACTTGCGTCATTGAAAGGCTCCTATTGACAGGAAAGCGTTCAACCCCAGGAGACCTGCGCAGAAGAAAGCAGGTCTCCTTTGCTGCCGGACGGCGTGGGAACAGGATTACGGTGAGTTTGAATAATAAAAAAGTGTGCGGCATTATCTACGGGGGTGGCTCTATCTACAGGGGGGCTTTACCTACGGGGGTGGGGGCTTTTTCTATGGTGGGGCTCTATATGCAAGGGGGGCTATATACTGGGGTGGGCTATATGTGGAGCACTATATACAAGGTTGGACTATATCTACAGGGGAGCTATATACATGGGTGGGCTATCTGTGGAGCACTATATACAGGGGTGGGATATATCTACAGGGGGCTATATACAGGGTTGGGCTATATGTGGAGCACAATATACAGGGGTGGGCTATATCTACAGGGGGGCTATATACAGGGGTGGGCTATCTGAAGAGCACTATAGGGGGAGCTATATGTGGGACACTATACAGGGGTGGGCTATATGGGGGCACTATCTACAGGGGGCTCTATGGGGGGCACTATCTACAGGGGGCACATTGTGTGTGTGTGTGTGTGTGTGTGTGTGTGTGTGTGTGTGTGTGTGTGTGTGTGTGTGTGTGTGTGTGTGATATGGTGTATGGTGCTATTATAATTAGAGGTGCAGTATATGGTGCTATTATATTTAGGGGAGTAGTGTGTGGTATAATGAGAACTTTATCTTTGTTTATAGGTGTAGAAATGTAGGAAAAGTGAGATGCTGAAGACATCTGAGCGGCAAACTGCAGAAATGGGCTGTGACCGGGAGAAGTCATCATAGAGGTCTGGACCGGATGGAGAAAAAGAACTAGAATCTGAGACGTCACCGGTGAGTCACTTAAAGGGAATGTGTAGCCAGAAAAACATGTTTGTTTTTTTAAAATTAAACATTTAGTGTGTGGGTGATTAAACATTGTTCAAATTTTTTTTATTTTTTTCACGAGTCAGGAAATATTATAAATTAATTCTAATTTATAATATTACCCATTTTTGGTCACTAGATGGAGCTATTCCCAAAATTGCAGCATTGCAAAATTGGGTAAAAAGCCCTCGCTCTAGTGAGCTCTCAGCATCCCCCCCTCCTTTATCCTGGCTAGTGCCGGGATAAACGAGGGGTTTGAACGGTGTAACCTCCTACACTGTGTGTCGCCATTTTTTGAGCTAACACACAGTGTAGTAGGTTTACATACAGTAGTAAACACACACAAACACGAACATACATTGAAATCTCTTACCTGCTCCTGCCGCCGCGGCTCCCTCCGGCCCGTCCGCTCCGTTTGCTGCCGCTGGTCCAAGTGCACAAATCCGGAAGCCGCGACCGGAAGTAGTAATATTACTGTCCGGCCGCGACTTCCGGTCCACAGGAAAACGGCGCCGGACGGCGCCAATTTCAAATTGGACTGTGTGGGAGCGTCGCATGCGCAGTTCCCACACAGACGCCGTACACTGAAGTCAATGGGACGGGAGCCGTTCGCAGTCCCTATGGGACTGTGGCTGCCGTATTCCATGTCTGTATGTGTCGTTAATCGACACATACAGAAATGGAACAAAAAATGGCAGCCCCCATAGGGAAGAAAAAGTGTAAAAATAAGAAAAAGTAAAACACAAACACACAAATAAATATAAACGTTTTTAATAAAGCACTAACATCTTTAACATATAAAAAAATAATTTGTGATGACACTGTTCCTTTAATGTAAATGTTTATTCTGCCTCTAATTAGTAATGTAGTCACTGTATGATCTGCAGCGAGATGATGGGTGGTATAATTATGATATGATTTTTTTTCCTTACCATTGTTCGGACCATGCTGGGAGCTGTAAACTATTTAGTGTGAACCTATACGTCAGGGGTTGCACTAAATTGAGCTGTATTTGTGCTGGTGCTGTATATATGTACTGAGCTTGGTTCTGGGGCTGTATTTATGTACTGAGCACTATTCCGGTGTTGTGTATAGAACTATATTGCTTGTAAAATGCACAAATGTTTTTATGCTCGATTTACATAAAAAGAAATGTGGAAAAGAAATTACACGTCGATAGGTAGAGAAAACAAACATGGCAAGGGGGAAGGAGATGTCGGGAAAGAGGTTGGGGGGGGGACCAAACTGAATCTTTGCCCCGGGTGCTGGAGAACCTAGCTACGCCTCTGGCTCGCTGAACAACAATGTTTCCGTAAATCCCATAGAAGTGAGTGACAGTTAACGGAGTAGCTCGCGTGCTATGCTGCTTTCGTAACTGCCACTCACTTCTATGGGAGTTACGGAAACAGTGTAGCTCAGCGAGCTACGCTCTTTTCCTGATTATATGGTGGGAAATTAAGAAGTGCCCCAGGAGGCAGCAGGAAGGTAGAACGGGTTTTAGGGGGCCCCATTCTAGAGATACAGTTAGTTAGGTCCAGAATTATTTGGACAGTGACACAAGTTTTGGCATTTTAGCTGTTTTCCAAAACATATTGAATATACAGTTATATAATCAATATGGGCTTAAAGTGCAGACTCTCAGCTTAATTTGAGGAAGGGTTTAGGAATTACAGCTGTCGCCGACAGTGTGCACCGGGAACCACGCAGTAACTGTATGTCCCTGTGCCTTAAGACACGCCACATGGACGTACAGTTGCGTCCTGGTGCGCCTAGGGGTTAATATGTATTTGCCACTTTTTCAAGGGACCAAAGGTAATTGGACAATTATCTCAAAGGCATTTAATGGGCTGCATGGGCTATTCCCTCGTTAATCCATCATCAATTAAGCAGGTAAAAGGCCTGAAGTTGATTCCGAGTGTGTCATTTGGATTTGGAAGCTGCTGCTGTGAACCCACAACATGAGGTCAAAGGAGCTCTCAATGCAAGTTAAACAAAACCATCGTTAGGCTGAAAAAAAATGAAGAAATCCATCAGAGAGATAGCACAAATGTTAGCAGTGGCCAAATAAGGAGTTTGGTACATTATTGAAAAAAAAAAAAAGTGCACTGGTGATCTCAAGAACATTAAAAGGCCTGGACGTCCACGGAAGACAACAGTGGTGGATGATCACAGACTCCTTTCCATGGTGAAGAAAAACCCCTTCGCAGCATCTACCCAAGTGAAAAACACTCTCCTGCAACTAGGCGTATCAGTATCTAAGTCTACCATAAACAGAAGACTTCATTAGAGCAAATACAGAGGGTTCACCATAAAGTGCAAACCATTAATCAGCCTCAAAAATAGAAAGGCTGGATTAGACTTTGCCAAACAACATGTAAAGAAGCCGCCCAGTTCTGGAACAGAATTCTTTGGGCAGATGAAACTAAGATCAGCCGGTACCAGAATGATGTGAGGAAGAAAGTATGGAGAAGGCTTGGAACGGCTCATGATCCAAAGCACACCACATCCTCTGTAAAACATGGTGGAGGCAGTGTGATGGCATGGGCATGTATGGCTGCCAATGGTTCTGGGTTACCAGCGTTTATTGATGATGTGACTGAAGAGAGAAGCAGCCGGATGAATTCTGAAGTGTTCAGGGATATACTTTTTGCTTTGAAGCAAGGTTGATTGGACGTCACTTCACAGTACAGATGGAGAATGACCCAAAACATACTGGGGATGCAACCCAGGAGTTTTTTAAGGCAAAGAAGTGGAATATTCAGCAATGGCCAAGTCAATCAGAAGATCTCAACCCGATCGAGCTGCATTTTACTTGCTTAAGACAAAACTTAAGGCAAAAAGACCCACAAACAAGCAACAACTGAAGACGGCTGCAGTAAATGCCTGGTAAAGCATCACAACAGAGGAAACCCAGGGTTTGGTGATGTCCATGGTTTCCAGACTTCAGGCCGTCATTGCCTTCAAAGGATTTTCTACAAAGTATTAAAAAAAACACATTTTATTTATGGTAATGTTAATTTGTCCAATTACTTTTGAGCCCCTGAAATGAGGAGGCTGTGTAGAAAAATGGTTGCAATTCCTAAACGTTTCACAGGATATTTTTGTTCAACCACTTGAATTAAACCTGAAAGGCTACACTTCAATTGCATCTCAGTTGTTTAATTTCAAAATCCAATGTAGTGGCATGCAGAGCCCAAATCATGAAGATTGTGCCAAATAATTCTGGACCTAACTGTAGGTGCGGGTCCCAGAGGTGGGACCCACATCTATCTGACATTTATGGCATATCCTGTGGATATAGCATAAATGTCCCTGATGGGCAAACCCCTTTAACTCTATAGGGCAGATTTACGACGGAACTTAGTGGAAAAGGGGCGTTGTCTATTGAAAGGGGGGATGGCTTAAAATGCAAAAAAAATGGTGTAAACTAAGCTAAGAGGTGGTATAAGGAAGATAAAAGTGTCTAATGTGTCTAGCTAGTTGCGACAAATTTATCATACAGACGCACCAATTTTATAAATTCAGCGCATCTTCTGGCCGTCTGGTCACACACACACACACACACACATCTTTGCCTTTTTTACCTTTTTTTGGGGGTGGAGCCCAATCTGAGTTTTGCTATGTGGTCGTATGTGTGTATGTGTATATTATTTGGGTTTTACATTTAGGAGCCAAAGCCAGAAGCTGATCCAACAGGAAGGATATTAAGTCCTTCCTTTATACTTCCCCTTTTTGGTTTGGCACCAAAAGCTGCAGAAAAAACTGCATGTGTGATTCCAGCCTAAAACATCAAAGAAGCACTCTAGCAATATTTATTTTTTTGCTTATATAGTGCAGCATAGGCTATTATTAAAGGTGTCCGGTTTCAGCAAATTCGTGTTATTTCTTGTATAATTAAAAGTTATACAATTTTCCAATATATTTTATGTATTAATTCCTCATGGTTTTAAATATCTCTGCTTGTTGTTATCTAATTGGGAACATTCATTATTTACTTCCAGTGGATAAAATTTTATCTATGGACTCGTGATGGACACACAGGTGCACGGTTTGTTACAGTTACAGTAGTCTTCTAACTATCTCACACAATTGTTTCCACTGGAAGTTAACAATGAATGTTCCTACTGAATAACAACAGGCAGAGATCTTGGAAACCGCGAGGAATTTATACAGAACGTATACTGGAAAATTGTGTAACTTTTCATTATACAAAAAATAACATTCATTTAATGAAACCGGACAACACCTTTACAGAATAATATTAACGGATGTTTTATGCGGTGCTGCAACCAATAGAGTAGGGACCTACTTATTGGAGGTCGTCGTGAAGTGGAAAATGGGCTTATACAATTTGATCAAGATCAAGAACCTCCTGTTCATGTTCATTGGTTAATATTGTGGATGTGCAGTGCTTGTTTCTCCTCTTCAACCAGTATACTAAAGAGGCTCTGTCACCAGATTGTCAAATCCCTATCTCATATTGCATGTGATCGGCGCTGCAATGTAGAGAACAGTAACGTTTTGTTTTTTTAAAACGTTAATTTTTGGCCAAGTTATGAGCAATTTTATATATATGCAAATGAGCTTTGAAATGGACAATTGGGCGTTTTTTTTTCATTATGTCCAACTGGGCGTGTATTGTGTTTTTAACTGGGCGTGTTTACGTGTATGACGCTGATCAATCAGCGCTAACATTAAGCCCCGCCTTAGTAATGGAGGTTGTCAATCAGCCATCGGCCATTACTAAGGCGGTGATAATAAAGTTTAAAAAGATACAAGCACATAGAAAAAATATTTTATTGAAATAAAAAAACACAACCCTCATTAACCATTTTATTGAGAATAAAAAAAACGCTGTCATTGAAGTCCTCGAATCCAAAGTCCAACAACTGAACCTGTAAAAAAAACACACACACACAAAAATAATCAGTAACACAAAGAAGCAAAATTATTATTCTTACCTATCCTGGGTCCAGTGCTGGAGACGCAATGACAGCGAGCTGGGCCCTGTATCTAATCCAATCATGTGTGATACTGTCTGCTGGGCCCTGTATCTAATCCAATCATGTGTGATACTGTCTGCTGAGCTCTGTGTATCTAATCCAATCATGTGTGATATTGTCTGCTGAGCTGTGTATCTAATCCAATCATGTATGATACTGTCTGCTGGGCCCTGTATCTAATCCGATCATGTGTGATACTGTCTGCTGAGCCACTGTATCTAATCCTATCATGTGTGATACTGCCTTCTGTGCCACTGTATCTAATCCTATCATGTGTGGTACTGTCTGCTGAGCCACTGTATCTAATCCTATCATGTGTGGTACTGTCTGCTGAGCCACTGTATCTAATGCTATCATGTGTGATACTGTCTGCTGGGCCACTGTATCTAATCCTAACATGTGTGATACTGCCTTCTGAGCCACTGTATCTAATCCTATCATGTGTGGTACTGTTTGCTGAGCCACTGTATCTAATCCTATCATGTGTGATACTGTCTGCTGGGCCACTGTATCTAATCCTATCATGTGTGATACTGCCTTCTGAGCCACTGTATCTAATCCTATCATGTGTGATACTGTCTGCTGAGCCACTGTATCTAATCCTATCCATAGTTTATAGGGTCGTAGTGCTATAGATATGCTATGCTGTCTCATATACACACTTTTTTTTGCGCGGACACATATGTATTGGGGCTATTTCCCTGACATTTTAAGCCCTGAGGGTATGTTCACACGACAGCGTCTGTTACGGCGGAAATTACGGTGCTGTTTTCAGGAGAAAACAGCTCCGTAATTTCAGCGGTAAAGGCATGTGCAGGCGTCTTTCGCTGCGTCCATTACGGACGTAATTGGAGCTGTTTTTCTATGGAGTCTATGGAAAACGGCTCCATTTACGTCTGAAGAAGTGACAGGCACTTCTTTGACGCGGGCGTCTTTTTTACGCGCCGCCTTTTGACAGCGGCGCGTAAAAAAAAATTACTGTCGGCACAGAACATCGTAAGACCCATTCAAATGAATGGGCAGATGTTTGCCAACGCTTTTGAGCCGCATTTTCGGACGTAACTCAATCATAAAACGCCCGAATTACGTCCGTAAATAGGGTGTGTGAACCCAGCCTTAGTGATGCCGCGGCTGCTAGTGCTGCATTGTTGGGTCACTTAGGAGACCCAGCGATGCAGCTGAAAGCTGCGGACCGTCGGCCATGAGAAGTTTGCGGGGGGGGGGGGCCCAGTAAGAATTTTTGCATCGGGGCCCATGAGCCTTTAACTACGCCCCTGCAGTTAAGGTATATTCACACTGTTTTCAGGTGTATTTCAGGGTGTAAATGCCTCAAAATATGTCTTGAAAACGTAGCGTAAAAAAACGCCCCGTAAAAAGAAGTAGCATGTCACTTCTTGAGTAGCTTTTGGAGTGTTTTTTCATTGTGTCAATGGAAAAACAGCTCCAAAAACGGCTCCAAAAAATGCCTCAAAAAACGTTTTCGGCTACAAAAACGGCTGAAAATTCCTTTAAAAAAGCTCCGTCATTTGCAGTTGTGTTTGATTTTGTGTGTGAACATGCCCTTAAGGTAGTATTACATGGCCCAACGTGGGCCATGTAAACGAGCACCGATCAACGAGACAGCACATTGATCGGAGCTCGATTGCTCCTGTCACAAGGAGCTAGTATGGGGACAAGCGCTCATTACTATGATGGCTCGTCCCCTTACAGTTCTATCATGTCGGCAGCACGTTTGCCTGCTTACACAGGGAGATGTGCTGCCGACAACAATAAAAGTGTATTTATTTAAAACGATGGAATCAGCCGATGAACGAGCGTTTGCTCGTTCATCGGCTGATTGTTGCCCGGCTTACACAGGGCAATTATCGGCAACGAGCATTCTATGTACACTTGTTTGACCAATAATTGGCCAGTGTAAAAGGGCCTTTAGTGTGAATTAGGGAAGGTTTATAACCCTGCAGCTGAACATTGTATGGACTACCTATTATATTACTGCACTCCTGCTCCCTTAGATAGGGAAGAAATTATCTCTTCAGTACAGGGGCATAGCTAAAGCTCATGGGCCCGATGCAAATGTCCTTCTTGGGGGCCCCCCAACTTCTTCTCATGGCTGGCAACCCGCAGCTTGCAGCTGCATCGTTTGGTCTCCTAAGTGACCCAACGATGCATCACTAGCAGCCAGGGGCATCACTAAAGTCTTAAAATGTCATGGGGCAATAGCCGCAATACATATGTACCCCCCGAAAATTTCTATATGTGTATATATGAGACAAGATATCTTTAGCAATATATGACTACTATAGGATAGGACTAGATATAGTGGCTCAGCAGACTTTATCACACATGATAGGCTTAGATATAGGGCCCAGGTCGCTGACATTACGGCTCCAGCGCTGGACCCAGGAAAGGTAAGAATAATAATTGCTTTGCTTTTTTATGTGTTACAAATTTTTTTTGTGTTTGTGATTTTTACAGGTTTGGTTTTTGGACTACTTTGATGATAGCAGTTTATTTTATTTTCAATAAAATGGTTAACGAGAAACTTTCCTGGGTCCGTTACAGATAACGAAGCAGTGACAGCTCTAAGCTGCCATTGGTTAGTTTACATCATGTGGTCCCAGGTTATCCATGGGTCATTTGCCTACTTTTAAAAGTAGGGCAATGAACTGAGGCAACTGGGCACCACGTGATGTAAACTAACCAATGACAGCTTAGAACTGTCACTGCTTAGTTTACTGATGCTTGTAAGGGGCGCAGAATCAACTCGAGATGTGCCAGAATTGTGGCGTATCTCGGGCATGGCCGGCCTTAGCTATGTTCGACCAGTGCGGTCGCACAGGGCGCCAGCCGCCACACTGCAAGAGGGGCGCCAGCGGGTGTGTGTATCGCCGCGCCGTTGCAACTACCAGCAGGGATACACACACTAACTGCAGGCGCCTTTCCACCCGGGCGCTTCTTCACTTAGTAGCCGTCGCTAGCGGTGACACAGGGCATGAAGGCGGTGTCGCCGCTAGCAGCTGCTGTGGCTGCTATAGCGGTAGTGATGGCACTATAGCAGAGCAGGGAAGTATCTCCCTGCTCTGCTGTCTACTAGTGCCACTGTAGCTCCCTGAAGGAGCGGAATCCCCGTGTGGCCAGGGATTCCGCTCCTGGAGCGCTGTTTGATGTCTCTGTCCATATATGGACATTGACATCAGGGGAAACTCCTGAAGCGGAATCCCTGGTCACAACCTTGCAGATTCTACGACCGGGGATTCCACTCCAGGAGAAGCCAATGACGTCATGGACACAGACGACAGGAGCTTCTCCTGGAGTGGAATTAACGGTCATAACGTCTGCAACGCAGTGACCGGGGATTCCGCTTCAGGAGTTTTCCCTGATGTCACTGTCCATATATGGACAGAGGCATCAAGCAGCGCTCCAGGAGCGGAATCCCCGACCACACGTTGATTCCGCTCCTTCAGGGAGCTACAGTGGCGCTATCTTTACTGGAAGGGGGGGGGGGGGTTGCTATCTGCAGGGGGGCACTATAGCAGAGCAGGGAGGTATCTCCCTGCTCTGCTGTCTACTAGCGCCACTGTAGCTCCCTGAAGGAGGGGAGTCCCCGTGTGGCCGGGGATTCTGCACCTGGAGCGCTGCTTGATGTTTCTGTCCATATATGGACAGTGACATCAGGGGAAACTCCTGAAGCGGAATCCCCGGTTACAGCATTGCAGGCTCTATGACCGGGGATTCCACTCCAGGAGAAGCCAATGACGTCATGGACACAGACGACAGGAGCTTCTCCTGGAGTGGAATCGACGGTCATAGCGTCTGCAACGTTGTGGACGGGGATTCCGCCTCAGTTGTTTTCCCTGATGTCACTGTCCATATATGGACAGAGGCATCAAGCAGCGCTCCAGGAGCGGAATCCCCGGCCGGGGATTCCGCTCCTTCAGGGAGCTACAGTGGCGCTATCTTTACTGGAAGAGGGGGATTGCTATCTACAGGGGGGCTGTGGGCTGTGTGGCGCTACCTACAAAGGACAACTGTGCAGGAGCACACAAAATACCCAGCTTTCCCGGGTATCAAAAAAAGTGTGGAAATAAACTAAGATATAACTTTTATTTAATCTAGCTAAAAGGATTAATCCTTTACTCAGACTAAATAAAAGTTATATCTTAGTTTACTTCCACACATTTATTTGATAGCTGGGAAAGCTGGGTATTTTGTGTGCTCCTTCACAGTTGTCCTTTTTTGAATGTCTATTGCCCGCCAGCTATCAGGATCATTTCGTAGTCCTTGCACTACCTACAAGGGGGCTGTGGGCAGTGTGGCACTACCTACCAGGGGGCTGTGGGCTGTGTGGCACTACCAACCAGGGGACTGTGGGCTGTGTGGCACTACCAACCAGGGGACTGTGGGCTGTGTGGCACTACCAACTAGGGGGCTGTGTGGCACTACCAACCAGGGGGCTGTGGGGCACTACTAAGCAGGGGGCTGTGGGGCACTACCAACCAGGGGGCTGTGGGGCACTACCAACCAGGGGGCAGTGGGCGCTCCCTACCAGGGGGCTATGGGCTGTGCGGCACTCCCTACCAGGGGTCTTTGCGACACTTCCTACCAGGGGGCTGTGTGGCACTCCCTACAGGGGACTGTGCAGCACTCCCTACAGGTGGCTGTGCGGCACTCCCTACAGGGGGCTATGCGGCACACTCTACAGGGGGAAGTTTGGCGCTATCTACAAGGGGGCTGTGTGGCGCTATCTACAAGGGGGCTGTGTGGCGCTACCTACAAGGGGGCTGTGTGGGTTTACCTACAAGGGGGCTGTCTGGCGCTACCTACAAGGGGGCTGTCTGGCGCTACCTACAAGGGGGCTGTCTGGCGCTACCCATAAGGGGGCTGTGTGGTGCTACCTACAAGGGACTATGTGGTGCTACCCACAAGGGGGCTGTGTGGCGCTACCCACAAGGGGCTGTGTGGCGCTACCTACAAGGGGGCTGTCTGGCGCTACCTACAAGGGGCTGTGTGGTGCTACCCACAAGGGGCTGTGTGGCGCTACCCACAAGGGGCTGTGTGGCGCTACCTACAGGGGGCTGTGTGGTGCTACCTACAAGGGGCTGTGTGGCGCTACCTACGGGGGGAATCTGTGAGTGGGGGGCTGATGGTCATTTTACTGTGAGTGGTGGGCTGATGGTCTTCAAGTGGTTTCCACCTCTGACCTCCAATTGACATTAATAGGAGGCAGAAAATACCCGCGGCGCCTGTTTGGAGCTTTTTTTCCTGCGTCTCTTGCATTCGCTTCAACGGCTTAAGAAAAAACACAAAAAAAAGGTCACACAACGCTGTCAGTTGCTGAAGGAATTTTGAGGCAGATTTTCTTTTGCCTTACAAAAAACGTGTGTGAACTACGAGTGTAGTGCTTGTTCTTAGCCATTTTCTGTTACATAGTTACATAGTTACATAGTTAGTACGGCTGAAAAAAGACACATGTCCATCAAGTTCAACCAAGGGAAGGGAAAAGGGAAGGAAAAATTTCTACACATAGGAGCTAATATTTTTTTGTTCTAGGAAATTAACCCTTTTTTAAAGCCATCTACTGTCCCTGCTGTGACCAGCTCCTGCGGTAGGCTATTCCATAGATTCACAGTTCTCACTGTAAAGAAGCCTTGTCGCCTCTGCAGCTTGAACCTTTTTTTCTCCAGACGGAGGGAGTGCCCCCTTGTTTTTTGAGGGGGTTTTACATGGAACAGGATTTCACCATATTTTTTGTATGTACCATTAATATATTTATATAAGTTAATCATGTCCCCCCTTAGTCGTCTTTTTTCAAGGCTAAATAGGTTTAATTCTTTCAATCTTTCCTCATAGCTTAAATTCTCCATGCCCCTAATTAGCTTCGTTGCTCTTCTTTGTATTTTTTCCAACTCCAGGGCATCCTTTCTATGAACTGGAGCCCAGAACTGAACTGCATATTCTAGATGAGGCCTCACTAATGCTTTGTAAAGTGGTAATATTACATCCCTGTCCCGCGAGTCCATGCCTCTTTTAATACGCGACAATATCCTGCTGGCCTTTGAAGCAGCTGATTGACACTGCATGCTGTTATTGAGTTTATGATTTACAAGTACACCCAGATCCTTCTCAACAAGTGAATCCGCCAGTGTAGCTCCCCCTAGGACATATGATGCATGCAGGTTGTTGGTACCCAGATGCATAACTTTACATTTATCTACATTAAACTTCATCTGCCAAGTGGACGCCCAAACACTTAGTTTGTTTAAATCTGCCTGTAATTCATGAACATCTTCCATAGTCTGAACTATATTACATAGCTTGGTGTCATCTGCAAAAATAGAAATAGGGCTATTAATCCCATCCTCTATATCATTAATAAATAAGTTGAATAATAGTGGTCCCAGCACTGAACCCTGGGGTACACCACTTATAACCGGTGACCATTCAGAGAAGGAATCATTGACCACAACTCTCTGGATACGGTCCTTGAGCCAATTCTCAATCCAATTACAAACTATATTTTCTAAACCTATAGTCCTTAATTTACCCATTAGGCGTCTATGGGGGACAGTGTCAAATGCCTTTGCAAAGTCCAAAAACACTAAATCCACAGCGGCCCCTCTGTCTAGACTTCTGCTCACCTCTTCATAAAAACAGATTAGGTTAGTTTGACAACTTCTGTCCTTAGTAAAACCGTGCTGGCTGTCACTTATAATGCTATTTATTGTCACATAATCCTGTATATAGTCCCTCAATAGCCCCTCAAACATTTTCCCCACGATGGATGTTAAGCTTACTGGTCTATAATTACCTGGGGAAGACCTAGAGCCCTTTTTGAAAATAGGCACCACATTTGCGCTGCGCCAGTCCCTTGGCACTATACCAGTCACTAGAGATTCTCTGAATATTATGAAAAGGGGGACAGAAATAACTGAACTAAGCTCTTTAAGAATTCTAGGGTGTAACCCATCTGGTCCCGGGGCCTTGTGCACATTTATTTTATTTTATTTAGCTTGGACCATCTCTACATTCATACAATTCAGTATATCAACTGATATATTAACAGCACTGGCACTGGCTACATCAGCTGCTCTTTCTTCAGTTGTATATACAGAGCTAAAGAACCCATTTAGTAACTCTGCCTTCTCTTGATCCCCTGTGATTAACTCCCCATTACCATTATCTAGGGGTCCTACATGTTCAGACCTGGGCTTTTTTGCATTTATATACTTGAAGAATTTTTTGGGATTTGTTTTACTATCCTTGGCCACCTGCCTTTCATTTTGTATTTTTGCTAATTTTATTACATTTTTACAGATTTTATTAAGCTCTTTATATTTTACAAAGGCTACAGCTGTACCCTCAGATTTGTATTTTTTAAATGCCCTTTTTTTATCATGTATTGCCCCTTTCACAGAAGGTGTAAGCCATGTGGGGTTTAATTTGAATCGTTTATACTTGTTACCTATAGGAATACATTTTGCACTATAATAACTCAAAGTAGATTTGAAAATCTCCCATTTATCATTTGTTCCATTATTTGACATTAGTTCTTCCCAGTCCATATCCTGAATTGCAGCCCTCATCCTGGGGAAATTGGCTTTCTTAAAATTAAATGTTTTTGCCCTCCCAGCCTGCGTTTGTTTTTTACAGTATAGGTAAAATGTAACTATATTATGATCACTGTTACCGAGGTTTTCACGAACATTGACATTCCCAACAAGATCTGCATTATTCGAAATGACCAGATCCTACAGAGCTTCACCTCTAGTCGGGTCTTCCACAAACTGGCCCATAAAATTTTCCTGCAACAGGTTGAGGAAATGTCTCCCCTTTGCAGTTGAAGCCGAACCATGACACCAATTAATATCCCGGAAATTAAAATCTCCCATTATCACTACAGTACCCGCCTGTGCAGCCTGCTCCATCTGTTTATATAGCTGAACATCCATCTCCTCAGTTATATTGGGGGGTCTATAGATTACACCAAAAGTAATTTTTTCAGTGTTTACCTCCCTTTCTAGTTCCACCCACAAGGTTTCAACCTCCTCACAGTATTCACCCACTATTGTCTCTTTCACACTCGCCTTCATATCATTTCTCACATACAGACATACACCACCACCTTTCCTATTTGTCCTGTCTTTCCGAAAAAGTGTAAAACCCTGTAGATTTACAGCCCAGTCATGTGAAGAGTCCAGCCATGTTTCAGCAACACCAACTATATCTATATTTTATTCCAGTATCAAGGCCTCCAGCTCCCCCATTTTGCTTGCTAGACTTCTGGCATTTGTGAACATACACTTTAACTTGCCTGTCAGTTTTTCACTTTTATTATCAGAAATGTGATTTGACATTAATCGGGCCTTTTTATTTACACTGATGTTTTGTAACGAAAGGATCTCCTTATCTTGTTGTCTAGTCCTCTCCCCACATTCTGTTTCTCCCCCCACCAATATAGTCTGACCCCTCTCTAACCTGGCTACCCCTTTTTTTTCTACATTGACCTCCCTCCTCAGCCCTAGTTTAAATACTCCGCCACCCCAGCTAGAATTCTCTCCCCCAGCACAGCAGACCCCCTTCCATTTAGGTGCAAATCATCTGCAGAATACAGTTTGTACCCCAATGAAAAGTCAGCCCAGTGCTCTAGGAACCCAAATCCTTCTCCTCTACACCAAGACTTCAGCCATGCATTTAACTCCCTGAGCTCCCGCTGTCTTTCCTGTGATGCGCATGGCACAGGCAGTATTCCTGAGAATACTACTTTGGAGGTCCTTCCCTTCAGCTTGTAGCCTAGTTCTTTAAAATTATTCTTAAGGCTCCTCCACCTACCATTTATTCTGTCGTTGGTACCGACATGGACCACGACAGCTGGATCATCACCAGCCCCTCCCAGCAATTTGTCCACCCGTTCCACCACATGCCGAACCCTGGCACCAGGGAGACAGCAAACCATTCGGTTGAGGTGGTCTTGGCGACAAATTATTCTATCCGTCTTCCTGATTATAGAATCCCCTACGACTATCAATTGTCTTGGCTTACCTGCATTACCATCCCGCCGACTACTAGCTGGGCTGTTCTCCCGGCTGTTAGGGAGATCAGTATCCACTAGGGCTGCCATTTCTGAGACTGACACCCTCGCATCATCACCCAACTTGGCAATTTTGCCTGGAATGTCAGAAACCGGATCGGCCTTCCTTTTCTTTGACCCCTTTCTACTGCCCCTAACTACATTAACCCAGCTACTTACCTGATCCTGCTCACCCATGTCTTCACCCTCCAGTTGTAACCCACTAACTGCATGCTCCGTGAGCAGCAAGCTCAGCTCAAGATTGTCTATCCTCCTCAGTGTTGCATTCTGCTCCTCCAGATCTCTAATACGAGCTTCCAGGTGACCAACATGCTCACATCTGCCACAGAGGTATTCACCCTGGAACTCCGGCTCCAGTCGTGCATACATATGGCATATTGTCTTTCTCAAAACTATTTTTGGTAGGGGGGCCCTGAGGAAATTTTGTTTTTCCAGTGCTGCCTCGAGTCTGAAAAGGTTGGGAAACTCTGTACTAGGCTACAGGGTCCCGTCATGGAACAGTTCAGTTCGTCATGGGAACGGGGCCTAGGTGAGTACAATTTTTGTCTTTGTTTGGGGGCACTGTCTTCAAGGGGGAGGTGCGGGGACTGTATGACACAATCTACAAGGGGGAGGTAGGGGACTGTATGGCACTGTCTACAAGGGGGAGGTGGGGGACTGTATGGCAATGTCTACAAGGGGGAGGTGGGGGCTGTATGGCACAATATACAAAAACGAGGTGGGGAATTATGGCACTGTCTACAGGGAGGCTGTATGGCAAAATCTACAGGGGGGCACTATACTGTGTGGGGGCCACTAAGCGGACATTATACTGTGTAGGGGTACTACAGATAGCATAATACTGTGGGCACAATTAGAGGACAAAATACGGTGTCCTTGAAGGGGTTGTAATATATTATATTATTAAATATTATTATTATACTGCATGGGGGCACTATAATTTTTTTATGGGGCATTTTTTTTTAATGATGGGGTGGGGCGCCGAAAGATCATTTCGCACATTGCGCCATCTATCCTAGGGCCGGCCCTGATCTCGGGCCCATGTGCAACTAAAACAAACCTAGCATGGTAGGCTTAGATACATGGCCCATGTGTGATCCTGTCTGCTAGGCCCTGTATCTAAGCCTACCACATGGTAGGCATAGATGCAGGGCCAATGTGTGGGGCCAATACTGTCTGTTGGACAATGTATCTAAGCCTAGCACAAGGTAGGCTTACATACAGAGCCCAGCAGACAGGATCACACCATGTGTGATCCTGTCTGCTAGGCCCTGTATCTAAGCCTACCACATGGTAGGCATAGATGCAGGGCCAATGTGTGGGGCCAATACTGTCTGTTGGACAATGTATCTAAGCCTAGCACAAGGTAGGCTTACATACAGAGCCCAGCAGACAGGATCACACCATGTGTAATCCTGTCTGCTGGGCCCTGTACCTAAGCCTACCACATGGTATGCTTAGATACAGGGCCCCAGCAGACAGTAATCTTATACTTAACCTCTTTTTTGGCTCCAGGCACAGCGGAGGTCCTTATGCCATTAAGCGTCACAACGTTGTGGGCAGTGCACATCGCGTCGTGACGTCATGACGCTGAAAGACGTCAGGACCTCCGCTGCGCTCGGCCACAAGGAGGGTAAGTGAACTGTTACTATAGTAACAGCGGCCCGTGTAGTTTATTACATAGGCCCCTATTACTATAGTAACTTTTAATAGACGTGGTGTGGGGGGCCGTGCGACCCCCTATAGCTACACCACTGTTTCAGTAACGCTATATGCATGGGGGACATACATGGTCTATTTTGGTGGTCAGACTGAAATCACATGACGAGCTGCCCATAATCAAAGAGATCAAAATGTATAAAAGCAACTGAGCAGGGAAGAAACAAATTGCACAGCTACAATATTGCTGATTATTGCTAGTATTATATGTGCAAAAAAACAACAAACATTTCTGGAGCAAAATTGGTCACTGATTTCCATTTGTATGCATCTGTGCATGTGTTTCTTTTCCTGCATGTAAATACCAATTAAAAAAGCAAACAAATCTTATTATGTCTGTTAGGCGAAATTCACACGAATGTGTGCGTTTTGCGCGTGCAAAAAACGCAGTGTTTTTGCGCATTGCAGTTCCGTGTGTCATCAGTATTTGGAGCGTGGCAGCGTGATTTTCGCGCATATTGCATCCTTATGACACGCGGTTTTGTGGTTTAGAAAATGAAATGAAGGAAGAGGTTTTATTTTTCACTTCATTTCTTTAACAACTGTTGCGTAAATCACGCGCAGCACACGGAATTGCGTCCGTGTGCTGCGCATGAATTTCACGCACCCATTGACTTCAATGGGTGCGTGATGCGCAAAAAGCGCACAAGTATAGGACATGTCGTGAGTTTTACCAACTGGACACGCTCTGCGTGAAAAATACGGAATGTCTGAACGGCTCCATTGACTTACATAGGTCCGTGTGAAGCACGTGATTTTCAAGCGTGTATCACGGACGTAGAATACGCTCGTGTAAATAAGGCCTTATGTTAAGGAAAATGCCAGTATAGTTATGGAAAGAATTTATTTAAGTATTTTGAATATATATTGTTTTAAAGCGTTGTCCCACAATGAAATAATAATTTACTCGGTTAGATCATGCAAAACAACAATTTTTTAATTGGAAATAGTTTTGAAAAAAAAAGGCTCTTGTGTTTAGATAATGCTGTTACATACTTGTAATGGCGCCCCCTGGTGTCCTTTTGATTCCCTCTCAGGAAATCTATCTAAGGGTATGTGCACACGATAACTGGCTTTTACGTCTGAAATGACAGACTGTTTTCAGGAGAAAACAGCTGCGTCGTTTCAGACGTAAATGCTCCTCCTCGCATTTTGCGAGGCGTCATTGACGCCCGTAATCTTGAGCTGTTCTTCATTGAATTCAATGAAAAACGGTTCCATTTACGTTTCAAAGAAGTGTCCTGCACTTCATTGACGAGGCAGTCATTTTACGCGTCGTCGTTTGACAGCTGTCAAACGACGACGCGTAAATGACAGGTTGTCGGCACAGCACGTCGGCAAACCCATTCAAATGAATGGGCAGATGTTTGCCGACGTATTGGAGCCGTATTTTCAGACATAAAACGAGACATAATACGCCTCGTTTACGTCTGAAAATAGGTCGTGTGAACCCAGCCTAATACATCCAGTGTCAGTGGTCACAGATGCCCAGTAGCTGAGTCCCTCCGCTCAGATTGACTTGTACACCATAGACTGAGTGATTGTGCAGGCCAGTCAATAAGAGCACACGAGAAGTGGCTTCTTTTTACTGGCACTGAACACATTTGGGGAGATTTAGGGTGCAGTCCCCTATGGCATACTTGCCTTGTGTGTTTCCACAGCATAAAAATACGCAGCAGAAAATTTTATAAAAGCGTATTGGGAAAATTATTCTGCAATGACAAAAATTGAGAAATGTGTCTGGTTTGCGGAATATTTTTCCAATTGGACATTGTACACTTTTCTGAAGCATATTTTCGCGCTGCTGAAATACAAGGTAAAAACGCCACGTGTGATTGCACCCTTATTAAGACTGGCATTTCATGCACCAGTCTTAATATGAAGATCGCTTAAGAAAGATGCACCTAATTTATTAAAGGGAGCATGAATCTTAATAATTTAGGTGTATTTCCGAATGTTTGTGTGGTAATTTACGCCGGTTTCTGGCATAAATCCTAGCAAATCTGCCATACCCCGCCTCCTCCACTTAGCTCCACCTACTTTTTTTTTTTTTTTTAAAGTACCATGAGTTACGGAAACTGATCATGTTTCTATGCCAGAAAACTGTCGTGGAAAAGATTAATAATACCCCCCATTAAGTAGACATTTTTAGAGGAATTCAAAAGAACACTAGGGGGTGCTATAGCAAGTATGTAACAGCAATATCTACACCACGGGAGCAGATATTTTTCAAAGATTCCAATTTTTAAAAAAATTATACTTTTTTTGTTATCTAATAGAGAAATTAAATATTTCATTGTGGGACGACCCCTTTAAACCCTTAAGGACGCAGCCTTGTTTTAGCCTTAAGGCTCAGAGACCATTTTTCAAATTTGACATATTTCACTTTATGTGGTAATAACGCCGGAACCCCTTAGTGACCACCAATACGCCTTTTCATGTCGGTCACTAAGGGGCCTTAGGCTAGACTGACGCCTTTTAACATTCGCCTAGTCTAAGTCCTGCATGGGTCTCCCGTGCAGGCTGGAGCCGGGGCTCTGCTGTCTGATGACAGCTGAGCTCCTGCTCCAACGCCCGCGATCGAAGTTTACTTCGATCGCGGCCGTTTAACCCGTTAAATGCCGCCGTCAATAGCGACCGCGGCATTTAACTTTGTTTACAAAGGGAGTGATCTCCCTCTGTCACCCATCGGCGGCCCGCGAATGCAATCGCGGGTCTCCGATGGGGTGTCATGGCAGCTGGGGGCTTGATAAAAGCCCCCAGGTCTGCCCTGGACATATGCCTGTTAGGACGCGCCGGAGGCACGTCCTAACAGATTGGCTGTCAGATTTACACTGACAGGCAATAATGCTCTGATATACGAAGTATACCAGAGCATTATATCAGCGATCTGAAGATCGCACAGTAAAGTCCCCTAGTGGGACTAATGAAATAAATAATAAATGTGAAATAAAGATTAATAATAAAAGTTACAGTAAAAAAATAAATAAAACCATTTTTTTCCATAAAAAGTGGTTTTATTTAGTAAAATTGTAAAAAATAAATAAAAGTACACATATATGGTATTGCCGCGACCGTAATGACTCCATTAATAAAGTTAATATGTCATTTAAACCGCAAGGTGAACACCGTAAAAAAAAAACGCAAAAAACGATGGCGAAATTGCTATTTTTTTCCATTGCCCCCCAAAAAAGTCATAATAAAAATGAATCAATAAGTCCCATGCACCCCAAAACAGTACCAATCAAAACTACGTCTCGTCCCGCAGAAAACAAGCCCAAAAAATCACTACATTGATGGAAAAATAAAAAAGTTACGGCTCTTGGAAAGCGACGATGCAAAAACAAATAATTTTAGTTCAAAAGTGTTTTTATTGTGCAAAAGTCGTAAAACATAAAAAACCTCTACATATGTGGTATCGCCGTAATTGTACCGACCCATAGAATAAAGGTAACATGTTATTTACGTCGCATAGTGAACGGCGTCAATTTATACCGCATAGAACAATGGCAGAATTTCAGGTTTTTTTTATAATCCCCCCAAAAAAAGTTAATAAAAGTTAATGAAAAAATGATATGTACCCAAAAATGGTGCTATTAAAAAGTACAACTAATCCCGCAAAAAACAAGTCCTCATACAGCTATGTAGACAAAAAAATAACAAAATTATTGCTCTTTGAATGCGACTATAGAAAAACGAATAAAATAGCTTGGTCATTAGGGCCTAAAATGGGCTGGTCACTAAGGGGTTAAACCTATCCAAGTGATTCTGAGATTGTTTTCTCGTGACACATTGGGCTTCATGTTCGTGGTAAAATTTGGTCGATATATTCAGTGTTTATTAGTGAAAAATTGCAAAATGTAGAGAAAATTTTGAAAAAATAGCATTTTTCAGAATTTAAATGCATCTGCTTGTAAAACAGACGGTTATACCACCCAAAAGAGTTAGGGTATGTGCACACACACTAATTACGTCCGTAATTGACGGACGTATTTCGGCCGCAAGTCCCGGACCGAACACAGTGCAGGGAGCCGGGCTCCTAGCATCATAGTTATGTACGATGCTAGGAGTCCCTGCCTCGCTGCAAGACAACTGTCTCGTACTGAAAACATGATTATACTACGGGACAGTTGTCCTGCAGCAGGGCAGGGACTCCTAGCATCGTACATAAGTATGATGCTAGGAGCCCGGCTCCCTGCACTGTGTTCGGTCCGGGACTTGTGGCCGAAATACGTCCGTCAATTACGGAAGTAATTAGTGTGTGTGCACATACCCTAACTAGATCACATTTCCCATATGTCTACTTTAGATTGGCATCATTTTTTGAACATTCTTTTATTTTTCTTGGACGTTACAAGGCTTAGAACATAAACAGCAATTTCTCATATTTTTAAGAAAATTTAAAACGCCTTTTTTTTAAGGTACCTGTTCAGTTCTGAAGTGGCTTAGAGGGGCCTATGTATTAGAAACCCCCATAAAACACCCCATTTTAAAAACTAGACCTCTCAAAGTATTCAAAACAGCATTTAGACAGTTTTTTAACCCTTCAGGCGTTTCACAGGAATTAAAGCAATGTGTAGGTGAAATTTGCAAATTTCATTTTTCTTGCTGAATTTCAATTTTATTCAATTTTTTTCTGTAACACAGAAGGTTTTACCAGAGAAATACTACTAAATATGTATTGTCCAGATTCTGCAGTTTTTAGAAATGTCCCACATGTGACTCTTGTGTTCTCGTGGACTAAAACACAAGCCCTAGAACAAAGAAGCCCCTAGTGCATTTTGAGGCCTCTTTTTTATTAGAATATATTTTAGGCAGCATGCCAGGTTTGAAGAGGTGTTGAGGTATAAAAGCAATGGAAACCCACCAGAAGTGACCCCATTTTGGAAACTACACCCCTCAAGGAATTCATTTATGGTTGTTGTTAGCATTTTGACCGCACAGTTTTTTCACAGCACCTATTTCAATTGGGCTGTGACATTAAAAAAATTCCTTTTTTTCCAATAAGATGTAATTTTTGATCAAAATTTCTTATTTTCACAGGGAAAAAAATACCCCATTCTGTTGCCCAATTTGTCCTTAGTGCGGCAATACCCCATTTGTGGTGATAAACTGCCGTTTGGGCCCATGGGAGGGCTCAGAAGGAAAGGAGCGCTATGTGTTTGTTGGAGTCAAGATTTTGCTGGATTTGTTTTCGGGTGCCATGTCGCATTTGTAGAGCCCCAGAGGTATCAAAACAATGGAAACCCACCAAAAGTGACCCCATTTTGGAAACTACACCCCTCAAGGAATTCATTTATGGTTGTTGTTAGCATTTTGACTGCACAGTTTTTTCACAGCACTTATTTCAATTGGGCTGTGACATTAAAAAAATGCCTTTTTTTCCAATAAGATGTAATTTTTGATCAAAATTTCTTATTTTCACAGGGAACAAAATACCCCATTTTGTTGCCCAATTTGTCCTTAGTGCGGCAATACCCCATTTGTGGTGATAAACTGCCGTTTGGGCCCATGGGAGGGCTCAGAAGGAAAGGAGCGCTATGTGTTTGTTGGAGTCCGGATTTTGCTGGATTGGTTTTCGGGTGCCATGTCGCATTTGTAGAGCCCCAGAGGTATCAAAGCAATGGAAACCCACAAAAAGTGACCCCATTTTGGAAACTACACCCCTCAAGGAATTCATTTATGGTTGTTGTTAGCATTTTGACCACACAGTTTTTTCACAGCACCTATTTCAATTGGGCTGTGACATTAAAAAAATGCCTTTTTTTCCAATAAGATGTAATTTTTGATCAAAATTTCTTATTTTCACAGGGAACAAAATACCCCATTTTGTTGCCCAATTTGTTCTTAGTGCGGCAATACCCCATTTGTGGTGATAAACTGCCGTTTGGGCCCATGAGAGGGCTCAGAAGGAAAGGAGCGCTATGTGTTTGTTGGAGTCCAGATTTTGCTGAATTGGTTTTCGGGTGCCATGTCGCATTTGTAGAGCCCCAGAGGTATCAAAGCAATGGAAACCCACCAAAATTGACCCCATTTTGGAAACTACACCCCTCAAGGAATTCATTTATGGTTGTTGTTAGCATTTTGACCGCACAGTTTTTTCACAGCACCTATTTCAATTGGGGTGTGACATTAAAAAAATGCCTTTTTTTCCAATAAGATGTCATTTTTGATCAAAATTTCTTATTTTCACAGGGAACAAAATACCCCATTTTGTTGCCCAATTTGTCCTTAGTGCGGCAATACCCCATTTGTGGTGATAAACTGCCGTTTGGGCCCATGGGAGGGCTCAGAAGGAAAGGAGCGCTATGTGTTTGTTGGAGTCCGGATTTTGCTGGATTGGTTTTCGGGTGCCATGTCGCATTTGTAGAGCCCCAGAGGTATCAAAGCAATGGAAACCCACAAAAAGTGACCCCATTTTGGAAACTACACCCCTCAAGGAATTCATTTATGGTTGTTGTTAGCATTTTGACCACACAGTTTTTTCACAGCACCTATTTCAATTGGGCTGTGACATTAAAAAAATGCCTTTTTTTCCAATAAGATGTAATTTTTGATCAAAATTTCTTATTTTCACAGGGAACAAAATACCCCATTTTGTTGCCCAATTTGTTCTTAGTGCGGCAATACCCCATTTGTGGTGATAAACTGCCGTTTAGGCCCATGAGAGGGCTCAGAAGGAAAGGAGCGCTATGTGTTTGTTGGAGTCCAGATTTTGCTGAATTGGTTTTCGGGTGCCATGTCGCATTTGTAGAGCCCCAGAGGTATCAAAGCAATGGAAACCCACCAAAATTGACCCCATTTTGGAAACTACACCCCTCAAGGAATTCATTTATGGTTGTTGTTAGCATTTTGACCGCACAGTTTTTTCACAGCACCTATTTCAATTGGGCTGTGACATTAAAAAAATGCCTTTTTTTCCAATAAGATGTAATTTTTGATCAAAATTTCTTATTTTCACAGGGAACAAAATACCCCATTTTGTTGCCCAATTTGTCCTTAGTGCGGCAATACCCCATTTGTGGTGATAAACTGCCGTTTGGGCCCATGGCAGGGCTCAGAAGGAAAGGACCAACATTTGGCCTACTGGAGCTTTTCTGGTGCTAAGTCATGTATGAAGAAGCCCCTGAGGTACCAGTACAGTTGAAACCCCCGAGAAGTGACCCCATTTTAAAAACTACACCCCTTAAGATATTCATCTAGAGATGTAGTGAACATTTTGACCCCACAGGTACTGCGTAAAAGATAATGCGCAGCAGATGGTGCAGAGTGAGATTTGCAATTTTCTATATATATATGGCATGTCAGTGTCCGATATAGTGTGCCCAGCATGCGCCACCGGAGATCTACACCCCATAAGCTGTAATGTGGGTTCTCCCGGGTACGGCAATACCCTACATGTGGCTGTTATCAGCTGCGTGGGCACACGGCACGGCTCAGAAGGAAAGGACCACCATTTGGCCTACTGGAGCTTTTCTGGTGCTAAGTCATGTATGAAGAAGCCCCTGAGGTACCAGTACAGTTGAAACCCCCGAGAAGTGACCCCATTTTAAAAACTACACCCCTTAAGACATTCATCTAGAGGTGTAGTGAGCATTTTGACCCCATAGGTACTGTGTAAAAGATAATGCGCAGCAGATGGTGCAGAGTGAGATTTGCAATTTTCTATATATATATGGCATTTCAGTGTCCGATATAGTGTGCCCAGTATGCGCCACCGGAGATCTACACCCCATAAACTGTAATGTGGGTTCTCCCGGGTACGGCAATACCCTACATGTGGCTGTTATCAGCTGCCTGGGCACACGGCAGGGCTCAGAAGGGAAAGATGAGGGTGATAAGCTGTGCGGAGTGCATCAGGGTAAATTAAAAATCAAGGGATGTATGATAAATTCGAAAACAATCTTTCATACAGAGCCCTGGTTTTTCGGGACACGTGTCACATTGGTATATTGTTTCCCTCCTTATCCCCCTCTTTGAGTAGACTCTGCACCTCTTTTGACTTTTTCCCTTCTTGGCAGTTTGGGGAACTTCTCCTGGAAAGTGTTGCCCTGGTACGATGCGTGTGGCCTCGCTTCCAGAAGTACTGGGTGCCCCCCCTTCTTGGTCCCTAAAGATTAGGTTCTTGATAACCACCTCTTGAAATTCCAGGAAAGTTCCCCTCTGGCCTGCACATCGATGTAGCACGTACGCATTGTACAATGCCATCTGTATAATGTGCACGGCCAGCTTCTTATACCACACCCTCGATTTCCGCATGGCGCTGTAGGGTTTCAGGACTTGATCTGACAAGTCCACCCCTCCCATGTACCTATTGTAGTCCAGGATGCAGTCTGGTTTGAGGGTCTCTGTACTGGTACCTCGTACAGGTACATGGGTACTGGTGTGGCCATGTATTGTTGTCAATACAAGGACATCTCTCTTGTCCTTGTACTTGACACACAATAAATTGCTGCTAGATTGTGCCCTGCTCTCACCCCTTCTGAGTGTTTGCCCAAGCAGAGTCTTAGGGAGGCCTCTCAGATTTTTTCTAGCAGTGCCGCATGCCACAGTACTTCTGGAAGCGAGGCACTTGAAGAGTGGGACACTGGTATAAAAGTTATCCAGGTAGAGGTGGTAACCCTGGTCCAGCAGTGGGTGCACCAAATCCCACACAATTTTTGCATTAATTCCCAGTAAGGGGGGGCATTCTGGGGGCTGAATACTGCTGTCCTTTCCTTCATAGATCCTGAATTTATATGTATATCCTGATGCACTCTCGCACAGCTTATACAACTTCACGCCATACCTTGCCCTCTTACTCGGCAGGTACTGGCGGAATTGAAGCCTCCCTTTAAAATGTACCAGGGATTCATCTATAGAAATACACTTCTCGGGGGTGTATGCTTGGGCAAACCGGGCACTGAAATGGTCTAATATGGATCTCAGTTTGTATAAACGTCAAAACTGGGGTCATCTCGGGGTGGGCACTGCTCATTATCCGTATAATGAAGAAGCGAAGTACTGCCTCATAACGCATCCTGGACATGGCCATACGGTACATCGGGGTGTCGTATAAGATGTCCGTGCTCCAGTAGGTCCTAATGGACGCTTTTTCAGAAGCCCCATGTTCAAATGAAGTCCCCAGACCTTGCCCAACTCTGCTGCATCTACAGGGGTCCACCTGTGGGACTGGGCATAAAACGATGTGGGGTTCTTTGTTATATACTGTTGGGCATATAAATTAGTCTGGGTGACCATTAGTTCTATAAAGTGATCAGTGAAGAAGAACTTGAAAAAGTCCATCTCACTGAGCCCTGCCGTGTTCAATTTTATCCCTGAGCTGCCCGTGTACTCTGGGATTTGGGGCTCATAAACTTTTGGTGTGGGGGTCCAAATGGGGTCACTTCGCTCGGGGGCTTGAGCTGCGGCGGGGTCATTTCGCTCGGGGACTTCAACTGCAGTGGTGGTCCTGGGGCGTCTCCTAGGGGGTTCCTCTTCTTCATCACTGGATGAGGAGGTAGACAAATAGAACAGAGTCTCACCACCCGACGACTCTGTGTCGGAGGCAAGAAATGAATACGCCTCTTTGGCAGTAAATGTCCGTTGGGACATGTTTGATTCCTTCCCAATAGGCTTCTAAACCAGTGAAAAAAAATGTGTTTTTATATAACGAGTGGGCTTCCCTGACACTAAACCTAACTAGGGCGAGGGTTCCTAACACTAAACCTAACTAGATTTTATTTGAACTTCCCTGAGACTAAATCTAACTACGGCGACTATTCCCTGACACTAAACCTAACTAGATTATTCCGAGCTTCCTTAACACTAAACCTAACTACGGTGACGGGTACCTGACACTAAACCTATCTAGATTATTACGAGCTTCCCTGACGCTAAACCTAACTACGGTGACGGACCCCTAACGCTAGATCTAACTACGGTGACGGATTACGGACGCTAAATTCCCTGACGCTATACCTAACTACGCTTTTTGACGGTTCCCTGACACTAACTAACCCTAATACTAAACTAACCAGTTAAATTGTCAAAATTGGCTAAACTAACTATTTTTTTTTTGTTTTTTTTTACATTTTTTGTTTTATATGAAGAAAAAAAAAAATAATAATCCCCAGGGACCAAGAAATTGGTCCTGAAGACTAAGAAGTGGTCAGTGATAGGAGATCACTGACCAAAAACGTGGGGGGAACACAAAGAGGAAGGGTACAGGACTGGGTAGTGGATTGGGGAGGTGGGAAGCACAAAAAAGTTGTTTTTTAACTTGTAATTTGACTTTTTTCACACTTTCTCTTCTCTCTCTCTTTCTCACAACCGCTCCGAACGCCTCGCTAACTCCAACAGGGCATTCAGGGCGGATGTGAGGTCAGGGAGAGGAAGTGAAGCGACTGATCGCCACTATTGGACAGTTGCTCACAAACTGTCCAATAGCGGCGATCGTGGAGGCGGGACCATCGTGGCAGGTCCCGGCGTATTGAGCTGTGATAGCCTGCTGTTGGAAACAGCAGCTGTCACAGCTCGTGCACGCGCCGGGGGAAATTGGCGATGCATTTTCCCCGCGACGTAATAATCCGTCGCTGAGCACTAACGATATAGTTAGCGCGACGGATTATTACGTCGCTGAGCGCGAAGGGGTTAAAGAAAACGCAGCATAAGGCTTTATTTGCACGAGCATATTTGACATCCGTGATGCGCGCGTGAAAATCACGCACGTCGCACGGAACTATGTAAGTCAATGGGGCCATTCAGACATTCCGTGTTTTTCAAACAAACTCACTGCATGTCCTATACTTGAGCGTTTTTTGCGCATCACGCACCCATTGAAGTCAATGGGTGCGTGAAAATCACGGACATCACACGGACGCACATCTGTGTGCTGTGCGTGATTTGCGCAACAGTTGCTCAAGAAATGATGAGAAAAAGAAAACCAACTCCTTCATTTCATTTTGCATACGTCAAAACCACGTGACATAATGATGCCATACACGCAAAAATAACGCAGACACGCACCAAACACTGATGACACGCAGAACTGCAACGTACGCAAAACGCTGTGTTTTTTACGCGCGCAAAACGCACACGTTCGTCTAAATAAGGCCTAAGAGAAACAAGGGATTCCACACAGGTGCGGACATGCTGAATTCCTTCAAATGTGGGAAGTTTCCTTTTGAACATAATCTGTTTCTTTTACACAGTTAACAGTGAAAATAAATACTCCTTCCTAATTCCCCCCTCATGCCATGTGACAGGGAATACGTAGGTACATCTTTTGACAATAAGAAAAGCTTAAGAGGCTGGTTGATCCAGAGAGAAAGAATGCGCTGTGATTTATACAGCAGATGTTGTTCTTGGCTATGTTGCTGTTTGAGAAAGGGGGAAGGGTAAGTATAATTGCCTCCATACAGTGACTTAACTCATTCATAGTCTTGAATTTTGTATTCAGTACAGTTCCGCATACAAGAAAAGACCATTACATCTATCATTAATGCAAATATATAAATAAAATTAACTGTAAGTTTAGGTAAATTTCAAGTTATAGGTAAAATAACATTTTCCTTCTGCTTTGTCATGCTACACTTGATTTCCCTATACATCCTTATAAGGCCGGGGCTAAACGTAGATTCTTCTTTTTTGTAGTAAGCGATAAATCGCTGTTCGTAGGAATGCTTTAAATTTGGACTATTAGCAGAGTATTTATCTCATTATAAAAGATCGCTGTGATAAATCGCTGTACATAGGCATGCATTGAGTAGCTTGAAAATCTCTTCAAAATTGTTCCATTCAAGTAATTTCCTAGCGATTGTTTTTTAACTGCTTAATAACCGGACCTGAAAAGGCCTTAATGACCAGCTAAATCTTTTTGTTTTTGCCTCTTCCTTTCAGAAGCTATAACGTTTTATTTTATGGGGCCTTGTGTTATGCGCTAGAAATTAGTCTTATTGAGAAAAGAAATGTGATACAAGATAATAACGTGCAAAGCAGTATAACACAAACAAGGCAACTGGTAAGTATACAATCCCCAAGTATCTACAAACCAGTGCGCAGAGCTGACCTCGGCTAAGGCATTATATAAAAAATTAACTAAGAACTTTACAGCATAAATATGATCTACAGCAGGGGTCTCAAGCACGCGGCCCGCAGGCCGCATGCGGCCCCTGGGGCTGTCATCTGCGGCCCGCGGGACACAGAGCCGCTAGTATCGGCTCTGCTCCGAGACTCTGGAATTCCCTGACATCGCTGTCCACATATGAACAGCGATGTCTGGGGCTTCCCCAGAGCCGGAGTCCCGGGCAGAGCGCTAGTACAGGCTCTGCTCCGGGACTCTGTGGAATTCCCTGACATCGCTGCCCCTATATGGACAGTGTGTCAGGGTCTTGCCCACAGCGGAGCTGAGCGCTGGTGTCGGCTCTGCTCCGGGACTCTGTGGAATTCCCTGACATCGCTGCCCATATATGGACAGTGTGTCAGGGGCTTCCCCAGAGCAGGAGTCCCAGTGATGTCAGGAGCATAGCTGGAGTCCCAGGAAGAGCCTACTAGCGCTCTGCCTGGGACTCCAGCTCTGGGAAAGCCCCTGACATCACTGGGGCAGCCTCTACAGAGGGCACTGGGGCAGCCTCTACAGAGGGCACTGGGACAGCCTCTACAGAGGGCACTTTGGCAGCCTCTACAGAGGGCACTTTGGCAGCCTCTACAGAGGGCACTGTGGCAGCCTATACAGAGGGCACTGTGGCAGCCTCTACAGAGAGCACTGTGGCAACCTCTACAGAGGGCACTGTGGCAGCCTCTACAGAGGGCACTGTGGCGTTATCTACAAGTGGGTGTGTGACAGTATCTGAAGAGGACACTGGCATTATCTAGGGGTGTGTTGCATTATCTACAGAGGGCACTGTGGCCTTATCTACAGAGGGCACTGTGGCCTTATCTACAGAGGGCACTGTGGCCTTATCTACAGAGGGCACTGTGGCCTTATCTACAGAGGGCACTGTGGCCTTATCTACAGAGGGCACTGTGGCCTTATCTACAGAGGGCACTGTGGCCTTATCTACAGAGGGCACTGTGGCCTTATCTACAGAGGGCACTGTGGCCTTATCTAGGGGTGTGTTGCATTATCAACAGAGGGCACTGCGGCAGCATCCACAGAGGACACTGCGGAAGCATCCACAGAGGGCACTGCGGCAGCATCCACAGAGGGCACTGCTGCACTAGCTAAAAAGGGGCTGCCCAATCTTGACATGTGTGCTAACTGAGCCACCGGACTGCATTTAGCGACACTTAAACTGTAAAGCTGGATTGTTGAAATAAGCACGTGGAGAAATATCTCAAATTTTAAACCTAGCGCTATTATTATAGTAATGTAGTATTATTATTCTAGTAATATAGTGTTATAGTAGTTCAAATAACTAATTGATTAACAATAATTTTGTATTGTATCAAATTTGAAAGTAATGCGGCCCGTCAACTTCCCATTTTTTCTATATGCGGCCCACTTACCCGGCCGAGTTTGAGACCCCTGATCTACAGGTAACATTCAGTGGAAGATCAGGACTAGTTTCTATACAGCATAGTGTCATGGCTGTGGATCTACTAGGGCGCTCTGCCGTAGCGAACTAGCAGCTGGCTAAACAACAGTCCGTAACAGTTTCTAGGACAAGAGTACCTGGATAGCTGATTTTGCAGACACTCGGCTTGGCAGACAGTAGACGTAGCAGACACTTGGCACGGATTACAATTGGCACAGATGACACTTGGCATGGTAGATGACATGTGGTGTGGCAGGTCATACGTGGCACATAGGATTAACTTGACTCCAACACTAGACTAGCTCAGGAACAAACACGATTACTGGATACAGGATACAGGAAACAAGATACGGGAACACTGGGAAAAGGATACAACTAAGGGACAGTTTGCAATGACGAACATGGGTATACAGAACAACGCTCAGGCAAAGAGGAAGAGGGCATAGCCCTTTTTATATTACAGGGTGTGTGGGGATTGGGTAGGGAACATACCACAGGTGCATGTGCTGGCCCTTCAAGGTCCGGGAAAGGCGCGCACCTTAGAATCTATTGCAGAGCAGTGCGGCAGCGTGTGCTGGCGTCTCTGGGGAGTTAAAAGGTTTGCGTTCGCCCCCAAGACCTCTCCTCAGGGCCAAACCCTTTCCAGTCCACCAGATAGAAAGTCTTTCCTCCTACTCTTTTGGAGTCCAGAATAGTCTTCACCTCGAATATGTCAGAAGAACTACTGGGAGCAACTGCAGAACTAATAGATTTACTGTAGTGGTTCTGGACCACAAGCTTTAGGAGGGACACATGGAACGAGTCGGGAATCCTGAGAGTAGGAGGCAGCCTAAGCTAATAGGACACAGGGATTATTCGCTGCTAGACTTCGAGAGGGCCGAGGAACTTGGGAGCGAATTTGTGAGAAGGCATCTTAAGACGAATGTTTCTTCAGGATAGCCAAACCTTGACTCAGGGAGAAAACTGAGAAGGAACTTTTCTCTTTCCATTGGCATGCCTTTTCATGCGATCAACTGCCTGAAGGTGTCATGTACGTGGCTGCGGGCCATCATGTTCACTCTCCCCCTGATGGCTGCAGCCATGGGTCTGCGAGCACTGGCCCCAGTCTCCTCCTCAGGAGACGCCAGCACTCACTTCCACTCACCTCGGCCACGGTCCCATAGGGTGCGCGCACACGCTCGTACCCGTGCTTAAACGGGCAGCGAGCACACCGGACTTTAATGGTTAATCAGACCATGAGTGCCCTTGACTATAAGAGGGGCCCAGCCCCTTGCTTCGATGTCTGAGCGTTGTTTGTAGTTTCCTAGTTTGTCTAAGCAAATGGTCTCCCAGTGTTTTCCAGTTCCCAGTGTTTTCTGTATCCTGTATCCCTTGCTATCCTGGTCAAGTGCCGTGCTGTGCTGTAGTCGTGCTGTGCTGTATTCTACTCCTGTCCTGTTACTCCATGCCTGACGTCTACCCGCTGCCTAGTCCCAGCCAAGCCTGCCTTGCTACTGTCCGAGCTGCCACAGGTACCCTATACGAACTATAGACTTTGACCTGTGCCCTGTTGGCTAGCTGCCATACCGCCAAGGTGGTATGGCCCAGTGGGTCCACGAACCCAACATCCCAATACGCTCAGGCCATGGACTCCGCTGGTCGATCTAAGACCAAGGTGACTTCACAAGAGATGCGGACGGATATGCTGGACCTCCGGTTTCGACAGGACCAACTCCTCCAGGCCTTGAACATTCTTGCACGTCGGCAGGAAGCACGAGCTGCCGTTCCTCCTGGCAGTACTGATACTCTGACTACACCTCCTGGCAGTATTGGTCCTCATTTTTCTTTGCCACTTCCTGACCACTATGATGGAGATGCAGGGACCTGTCATTTGAACCAGTGCCAGATCCACTTCAGCCTGCATTCAAGGACATTTTCGTCTGATGGCGCAAGTGTCGCTTTCATCATCTCTCTTCTCACTGGCAAGGCCCTTGCATGGGTGAATCCTATCTGGGAGAGACAGGGACCAGAGACCTGTGACTTCCAGGGGTTCCTCCGGATATTTCGCACGGTGTTTGAAGAGCCTGGACGAGCCTCCTCTGCAGCGGCTTCCTTGCTGAACCTACGCCAAGGAGACAGCTCTGTGGGCGAGTACGCCATCCACTTCCGCACCCTGGCGGGAGAACTGTTTTAGAATAATGAGGCCCTGGTGGCTACATTCTGGCATGGACTGTCTCCTAAAATTAAGGACGAACTTGCCGCTCGAGACCTGCCGTCTACTCTGGATGCCATCATTCTTCTGGCTGCCCGGATTGATAGAAGGCTCCGAGAACAGCTCCAAGAAGTTCGTCGGGAGGGAGGTCTTCCTAGTCTGGTCCCTACCTTGCAGCAACTCCTGCCATCCTCAGAGGCCGATTCTCCTAAGGAGTCTGTGAGGATGGACCAATGTAAGCTATCTACCCAGGAGAGACAACGCAGACGCACTTCGGGACTCTGTCTTTATTGCGACCTCGGAGGCCAACTTGTGTGTCTGTGAGCCTCAAAGCCTAGGGTTGGTAGGAAAGACAACCTTGGGCAAAGAAGGACTCCCGTCTAAGTTGTCCATACCCGTGACCATAGTGTCCGATGAGAAAACGCATCAGGTCTCTGCATATCTGGACTCTGGATCTGCTGCTAATTTCATTTGTAGAGACCTGGTGGACCTTCTTCAGTTACCCATTACCCCTATGGAGAGGCCGTTGATGGTTGCATCGGTAAATGGACTACCTCTGCCAGACCCAGTCATAGCTGTGACCAAGCCGCTGAATCTCCAAGTAGGGGCTCTCCACTCCGAACTTCTATCTTTCTATGTCCTATCCAAGGCCGTTAACCCCATGCTGCTGGGCCTGCCTTGGCTCCAACTACATGCCCCAGTGCTGGACTGGAACTCTGGAGAGGTTCTCCAGTGAGGTCCCGAGTGTCACAGCCGATGCCTGGTGCAGATTCGTTCGGCTCAGCCTCCTCTGCCTTGGTCATTGGCAGGATTGCCTGGTCATTATGCTGCATTTTCGGACGTCTTCAGCAAAAGGGAGGTGGAGACACTTCCCCCACACCGGGTGTATGATTGCATTATTGCTCTGATTCCTGGTGCATCCCTTCCCCATGGTAGGATATATCCTCTCTCCTTGCCAGAGACTCTGTCCATGTCCGCCTATGTTAAAGGGAACTTGGAGAGGGGCTTCATACGAAAGTCTTCCTCCTCGGCAGGAGCCGGGTTCTTCTTCGTCAAGAAGAAGGATGGCTCCCTGTGTCCTTGTATTGACAACCGGGGTCTCAATCAAATCACGGTGAAAAATAAGTATCCATTGCCACTGATCTCTGAATTGTTTGATCATATACGTGGTGCCAAGATTTTTTTCCAAATTAGACCTGCGTGGGGCTTACAACCTAATCCGGATTCGCCGGGGTGACGAATGGAAGACTGCATTTAACACCCGTGATGGACACTATGAGTACCTAGAAATGCCCTTCGGCCGATGTAATGCTCCCGCGGTCTTCCAGGAGTTAGTTAATGACATTTTCCGTGACCTCCTCTATGTTTGTGTTGTGATCTATCTTGATGACATCTTGATTTTTTTCTCCAGATCCTGTGACTCCTCAGAGCCATGTCCGTCAAGTTTTGCTGCGGTTAAGAGAGAATTGTCTGTACGCCAAGTTGGAGAACTGCATGTTTGAAAAGGATGCCCTACCCTTCCTTGGCTACATTGTCTCGAATAGAGGTCTCAATATGGATCCTGAAAAGGTAAAGTCCATCCTGGAATGGCCATGGCCTCAAGGCTTGAGGGCCATACAGAGCTTTCTGGGATCCGCAAATTTTTACAGACAGTTTATTCCAAACTTCTCCTCACTGACATCTCCTATCTCTAACTTCACCAAGAAGGGCATGAACGCCAAGGTGTGGACTCCTGAGGCAGAGTCCGCATTCAATAGCCTGAAGAGTGCCTTCACTTCAGCCCCTATCCTCCATCATCCAGATGTTTCCCTACAGTTCTTGTTGGAGGTGGACGCATCCTCTGTCGGTGCTGGTGCACTCCTGTTCCAGAGAGGTTCCAAGGGCAAGTCATTGGTATGTGGATATTTCTCCAAGCTCTTCTCTTCCGCAGAACGCAACTACTCGATTGGGGATCAGGAGTTACTGGCCATCAAATTGGTCCTGGAGGAGTGGAGACATCTACTAGAGGGCGCAGCTCATCCCATCCTGATTTCCACTGACCACATGAACCTCACCTAACTCCAGACAGCCCAATGGCTGAATCCCCGTCAGGCCAGGTGGTCGCTGTTCTTTGCCCGGTTTCAGTTTGAGCTCCACTACCACTCTGCCGACAAGAATGTGAGGGCTGATGCCTTGTCCAGGTTGTTCGAGACAGAGGAGACCATGGAGCCTCCACAAAATATCATTGACCCATCCTGCATTATCTCTGTCAACCCTCTGCAAGTTAGAGACATCCCTCTGGGGAGCCCTTAAGCCTTGTGGGCGTGGCCATTCCAGGACGGCCTTTACCTGCTCTGGATCCATCTTGAGACCCTGATCCGAGATAATCTAGCCCAGGGAGGATAGAGACTTTCTCTCCAGCTTGGCATACAGACGATTCTCCCTTAATCGCAGCAAAACTTGACGGACATATCTCTGATGAGTCACTGGATCTGTCTAAAAAATCAGAAAGTCATCGAGATAGACCACAACACAGACATAGCGGAGGTCTCGGAAGACGTCATTGACAAACTCTTGGAAGACCACGGGAGCGTTACACAGACCGAAGGGCATTACTAGGTATGCATAGTGCTCATCTCGAGTCTTCCATTCGTCACCCCGACGAATCCAGATTAGGTTGTAAGCCCCACGCAGGTCTAGTTTAGAAAATGTTTTGGTTCGTCGTATGCAATCAAACAGTTCTGAAATCAATGGCAACAGATATCTATTTTTTACCGTGATCTGGTTGAGACATCGGTAGTCGATGCAGCGTCGAAGAGATCCATCCTTTTTTTTGACAAAGAAGAACCCGGCTCTTGCTGGGGAGGAGTACTTCCGTATGAAGCCCCTCTCCAGATTCTCCTTAATATAGGGGGACATGGACTGAGTCTCCTGCAAGGAGAGAGGATATAGCCTACCACGGGGAAGGGATACACCAGAAATCAGCTCGATAGGACAGTCATATGCCCGGTGTGGGGCAGCATCTCCTCCTCCTTCTTGCTGAAGACATCCAAGAACGTAGAATAATGACAAGGCATTCCTGCCAAGGACTGAGGCAGAGGAGGGTGGGCCGAATGAATCTGTACCAGGAAGCGGTTGAGACATTCGGGACCCCAATGGAGGACCTCTCCAGAATTCCAGTCCAGGACTGGGGCATGTAGTTGGAGTCAGGGCAGGCCCAGCAGCACAGGGTTGACGGCCCTAGCAGGACAAAGAATGAGATGAGCTCAGAATGAAGGGCCCCCACTTGGAGATTCAGTGGCTTAGCCACAGCCACAAGCGGGTCTGGTAGAGATTGTCCATTCACCGATGCAACAATCAAAGGCCTCTCCAGAGGGGTTGTGGGTGACTGGAGAAGATCCACCAGGTCTCTCTGAATGAAGTTAGCTGTGGATCAAGAGTCCAGATAAGCAGAGACCCGGTGCGTTTTTTTCGCCGGACACTATGGTCACGGGAATGGACAATTTAGAAGAAAGTCCTTCTTCACCCAGGGTTGTCTCCCCAAACAACTCTAGACTTTGGGGCTTTTGGCGGCATAGACCCATAAGATGGCCTTCAAAGCCGCAATACAGACAGAGTCCCGAAGTGCATCTTCATTGTTTCTCCTGGGTAGACAGCTTGAATTGGTCCATCCACAAAGACTCCTTTAGAGGAACAGCTGATGAGGACTTCAGGGGTTTCTGCAAAGTAGGAGTCGGGCTAGGGGGTCCTCCCTCCCGACACGCCTCATTAAACTATTCTCGGATCCTTATGTCAATCTGGGCGGCCAGAAGGATGAGGTCATCCAGGGTAGATGGCGGATCTCGGGCGGCAAGTTCGTCCTTAATTTCAGGGGACAGTCCCTGCCAGAATGCAGCCACCAAGGCCTCATTGTTCCACAACAACTCTCCCACCAGGATGCAGAAGTGGATGGCGTACTCCCGCACGGATGTGTTTCGTGGCGAATATTCAGCAAGAAGGCAGCTGCCGAGGAGACTCGTCCAGGCTCCTCAAACACTGTACGACATGTCCGTAGGAACCCCTGAAAGTCACAGGTCTCTGGCCATTGTCTCTCCCAGATAGGGTTCACCCATGCTAGGGCCCTGCCAGTGAGGAGAGAGACGATGAAAACGACCCCTGCTCCATCAGTAGAAAATGCCCTTGCATACAGACTGAAGTGGATCTGGCACTGGTTCAAAATTCCCCTGCAGGTCATCGAGTCTCCATCAGAGTGAGGAGGTAGTGGCAGAGAAAATCGGGGATCATCACTGCCAGGTAGTGTAGTCAGAGGGTCCGTACTGCCGGGAGGTGTAGTAGGAGGAACGGCAGCTTGCACATCCAGCCGATGTGCAATAATGTTCAACGCCTGGAGGAGTTGGTCTTGTCGAGACCAGAGGTCTAGCATGACGTCGTCATGGTCTTGGATAGACCAGCGGGGTGCATGGCATGAGCGTACTGTCACGATCTGTGTGTATTGTGGACCCACTGGGCCATACTGCCTTGATGGTATGGCAGCTGGCCAACAGGATACAAGTCAAAGTCCATAGTTCGTATAGGTGTACCTGTGGTAACTTCAGACAGTAGCAGGATAGGCTTGAATGGGACATTGGCAGCAGCAGGCCGACACCAGGCGTGGTGTAACAAGACAGGCGTAGTATACAGCACAACACGACTCCAACTCTACACGGCACTGGAACAAGATAGCACGGGATACAGGGTACAGGTAGCAGGAACGGGAACACTGGAACTGGAAAACACTCAAGAGACCAGACACGGGTAGGTACAAACAGTGCTCAGGCAATGCAGGAAGGGGCAGGGTCCTTCTTATAGTCCAGGGTGATCTGGGAGCAGTGGCGGATTAAGTGTACCAAGGTTTTAGCATTTGATACAGCTGCTCTGTATTCAGGGTATAAAGCAGCTGTATCTCAAAAAGTTAAAATCATTTTTAATAAAAAGTATTTAGAAAGTTGCACCAAACACACTGATACACTGTTTTATTAAAAAAAAGAAATACATAATTTATAATAATAATAATAATAATAATAACAATAATAATAATAACATTTTTATAACACCTCTCTTTAACACCTAGGCGAACCACGACGCAACTGCACGTCCATGTGGCCACTGTCTTAGCACACGGGGACGTACAGTTACTGCGCAGTTCCCGGTGCACACTGTCGGCGACAGTGTGCACCGGGAACCGGGAGGCCAGCTGTCCCTGACAGCTGACACTCCACTGTATGCCGATCAGCGGCTTATTTGCGCAGATTTTGGCAATTAACCCCTTAATTGCGGTGATCGATTGCAATCACTGCATTTTAGGGGTTTCTAGCACATCGGCAGACCTCACAATGAAATTACTTGACCAGAGGCCAACTAATCGCCTCCGTGTCAGCCATGTACAGAAGCCTATCAGGACCAGCCTCCTGATAGACTTCCTGTGAGAGTGACAGGACGTCACTGCCGTTCGCGATGCACACTGTCGATGACAGTGTCTGTGACAGTGTGCATCAGGAACTGGGAGGTCAGCTGTCCTTGACAGCTGACACTCCACTGTTGCCGATCAGCGGCTCATTGCCACTGATTTCGGCAATTAACCCGTTAAATGCGGGGCTCGATTGCAAACTCCGCGTGTAGGGGGTTTGTAGCACATCAGCAGCCCCCATGCAATTGTGGGGGCTGCTGATGCTTGTGATGGCACCCGGGGGCCAGACAACGGCCTCCGGGTCTGCCATGTACGGAAGCCTATGAGGACCAGCCTTCGGCTGGTCCTCGTAGACTAACTGCCAGAGTGACTGTGACGTCACACTGACAGTTGGAATACATTATACTACCTAGGTAGTGTAATGTATTCTAGCAGCGATCAGAGCTGCAGGTAAAAAAAGAAAGTGTAAAAAGTAAAGAAAAAAGTAAAAAAAAAGTTAATAAAAATGTTTTACAAAAGTGTAAAAAAAAAGATTCTTTTTTTTCCTATAATAAGTCTCTTATTATAGGGAAAAAATGAAAACGTTAAAAAACGTACACATATTTGGTATCACCGCGTTCATAACGACCCAATCTATAAAACTATAATATTATTTTGGTCCCCACCCCTCTCAAAATATAGAATAAAAAGTGATCAAAAAGTCGCATGTTCCCGAAAATAGTACCAATAAAAACTACAACCCGTCCCGCAAAAAAAGACCTCCCACAGCTTTTTTGATTGATGGTGACACAGAAAATAAATTATTTCATAAAGAAGTGATTGTGCAAACGCTGCAAAACATAAAAAAATTATATACATATGGTATCGCCGTAATCTTACCGACCCGCAGAATAAAGTAAAATTGTCATTTATAGCGCATTATGAATGCCGTAAGAAATAAAGAATTTAAAACGCCATAATCACTGATTTTTGGTCACCAAAGCTTTAAATAAAATGTAATAAGAAGTGATCAAAAAGTTGTATGTACCAAAAAATTGTACTAATAAAAACTACAGCTCATCCTGCCAAAAATAAGCCCTCACACTGCTCAATTCATGGAAAAATAAAAAAGTTATGGCGTTTGGAAGGCGTGGAGTGAAAAACTAAAATGGAAAAGAAAAAAAGGATCAGTCCTGCAAAGGTTAATTCATTTCTATTAAAAAAATAAATTATTACCACATGTGGGGTATTGTCGTACTCGGGAGAGATTGTGTTACAAATTTAGGGTGACTTTTTCTCCTTTATTCCTTGTGAAAATGAAAAAATTCAACATTTTAGTGGACAAAAAATGTTTATATTCATTTTCACGGCCTAATTCTACTAAATTCTGCAAAAAAACAACTGTGTGGTATAAATGCTTACTATACCCCTAGAAAATTCCTTGAGGGGTGTAGTTTCCCAAATGGGGTCACATTTGGGGTGTTTCCACTGTTTTGTTCCCTCCAGGGTGTTGCAATCGCGACATGGCACTAAAAAGCAATCCAGCAAAATCCAAATGACGCTCCCTCTCTTCTGAGCCCTGATGTGTGTCCAAACATCAGTTTATTACCACATATGGGGTATTTCCGTAATCGGGAGAAGATGCTTTACAAATGTTGGGGTGCATTTTCTTCTTTATTCCTTGTAAATATTACAAAAGTAGATTTTCATTTTCACAGACTAACTCCTATAAATATAGAAAAATACCTGTGGGGTCAAAGTGCTAACTGTACCCCTAGATAAATTCCTTGAGGGGTCTAGTTTCCAAAATGGGGTCACTTTTGGGGAGTTTCCACTCTTTTGGTACCACAAGACCTCTTCAAACCCGACATGGTGCCTCAAAATATAATCTAAAAATAAGCAGGCCCCAAAAGTGGTCCATTAGGGCATTAGGGCCACATGTGGGATATTCCTAAAAACTGCAGGACCTGGACAATAAATATTGAGTTGCGTTTCTCTGGTAAAACCTTCTGTGTTACACAATTTTTTTTATTACAAATGAATTTCGGCAAAAAAAAAAAAGAAATTTGTACATTTCCCCTCTACTTTGCTTTATTTCCTGGGAAACGCCTAAGGGGTTAAGAAACTTTCTGAATGCTGTTTTGAATACTTTGAGGGGTGCAGATTTTAAAATGGAGTGATTTATTGAGGGATTCTAATATATAAGGCCCTCAAAACCACTTCAGAACTAAACTGGTACCTGTAAAAATAGCCTTTTCTTGAAAATGTGAGAAATTGCTGCTAAAGTTCTAAGTCTTGTAACACATATGGGATATTGGTAACTAGTGACTATTTTATGTGGTATTACTATCTGTTTTACAAGCAGATACATTTAAATTTAGAAAAATTTAGAAAAATTCAATTTTCTCTAAATTTTGGTGTTTTTCACAAATAAATATTACATTTATTGACCACATTTTTCCACTATCATAAAGTACAATATGTCACGAGAAAACAATCTCAGAATCGCTTGGATAGGTAAAAGCATTCCCAAGTTATTACCACATAAAGTGACACATGTCAGATTTGAAAAAATCGGCTGTGCCACAAGGCCAAAACAGGCTGCGTCCTAAAGGGGTTAAAGTGTAACTAAACTTTTAACACGTCACAGTGATATGTCAGAACTTTTAATCGGTGGGGGCTTCGAGCACCGAGACTCCCTCCGATCGCTAAAGTGAAGCGGCAGAAACGCACGATTGAATGCTGCGCCGATTCGTTTCAGATCGGCATACCTCGGAGTGGTGTAAGTCCGTACACTGCTTGCTCGGATTTCCGAGAAAAGCAGATCAGAAACGAAGCGGCACAGCGGCCATCTGATCGCTTCTGCCACTTTGTTTTAGCGATCCATGGGGGTCTCAGTGCTTAGACCCCCACTGATCAAAACTTCTGACATTTCACTATGACATGTCAGAAGTTTTTTAGAAGTTTAGTTACACTTTAAAGGGGTTTTCCCGTGAGAGAAATTTATGACATATCCTGAGGATCCTGTCAGATATCCTGTCAGATAGATGCGAGTTCCACCTCTGGGAACTGCACCTATCTCTAGAACCGGGCCTCTTAAAACCTGTTCTACCTCTTTCTGCTATCGCTGCCTCTCGGCCACTTCCTGACCATGGACTTTCCGTAACTTTCATAGTAGTGAATGGCAGTTATGGAAGCAGCGTAGCATGCGAGCTACGCTGTTTCCGTAACTAACATTCAGTTCTATGGGACTTATGGAAGCAGTGTAGCTCAGCGTGCTACACTGTTTTCATAACTCCCGACCATGAAGTCAGAAAGTAGCCGGGAGGCAGCGAGAGCAGAAAGAGGAAGAACGGGGTTTGGGGACTCCGTTTTAGAGATATCCTGTGGATATGTCATAAATGTCCCTAATGGGAAAACCCCTTTAAGTAGTCAGACACCCTTCCCCTTGTAGTAAAATAACTACTGAGGGCTGCATGGGGAGATTATATCGCAAGGGGAAGTCAGATTGTCTGACTGACTGCTGAGGGCTCTATAGGGGGGTTTGAATATCTGACACTGACGTCTCCGTGGAGGGGGGATATCCCTCCCATAGAGACCTCAGCAGTTAGTCGCTCAGACCACCCCCTATAGAGCCCCCAGCAGTCAGCCAGACAACCTCTCCTTGCAATATATTAGTAACTACTGAGGGCTCTAAGGGAAGGGGGGATTATACTGAATGGGGGGGTCTAACCATATAAGTGACTGCAGAGGACTCTATGAAGGATGGGGAGTAATCCCCCCATCCCCCATAGAGCCCTCAGTATTTATTATACAGCCAGGGGGGGATATTATTATACCCCATAGAGTCCTCTGCAGTGAGTTAGGTGGACCCCCACTGTCTATAAAATTCATTGAATCCCTCCCTAGCGTTGGCCGATCAGTATAAAGTTGACTGGGGCAGGAGGCGAGTACCACACTAACCTCACCGCATGACCACCGACCTGATTTCCTGTTGTCTCTGGCGGTGCGTGCATTGTCAGAGAGGCGTGTTCTAACTTCTACCAAAAGCAGAAGTGCCTATTATGAGACACGCTATGGAGATAAAAGTAAAAACAAAGCGCACATCGTGCCTGAATCTGGTTAGGTGTGGAGGAAAAAGAAAAGGGGTCAAATATACTGACCTGGTGATGTTATGCTAGGAGCACAACATCCCAAAAGGTGTATTCAAAGGTGCCCTTATCAGAGCCGGTTGCAGCCACAGTTCCCGATCCGGAGATTTGGAGTACACAAAATCCGCTGAACGAATCCAGTAAAAAGGAAAAAAGGTCGGAGAAATCCAAGGGCGCAGCGTATAAGGATGAGATACTTTAATTGTACATGAAACAACAACAAAAGACTGTGTTTCGAAGCCGTACCGGCCTCTTCGTCAGGTCAGAGTACAAATGATTATTCAGAGAAGATTCACTGCTTATATAACCCAGAGAAACTGGATAACTACCGGGTCAGGTTAAAGGTCAAAGGTCAGAGCAGGGGGGCGGGTTACGGCAAAACACTGTGATCACAATAAACATACAAAAAGATTTAAAATACATAAAAATACAGAGGATGTGTTAAAAAATAAATTAGTTATACCTAAAAGACACTAGTTGGTCCAAACTAAAAAAGAACATAAGAAAAAGACCATTCAAAAATATATTAATAAGATACTCCATATTTACGCTAACTGAAACATAGAAGAAAATCATAAGGAGAGATATTCCTATAAAATAGCTCACTTAGAGGATCACATCCCGTGTCTGAAGACACTGTATATATATCTAAAAACATGATTAACTTAAATTGTGGTCATACTTAATCAAAAAACATTATATTGTCGTTCTTGTATTTTTGTATTTGTATGTTGTTGTCCTAGAGACATACCGCTTATTAGGGCCATAAAAAGAGGAACAGGGGAGATCAAGAAGAGAAAGAAACTACTGTAAATCGTTCAAAAAATATATAATAATGAATATGAGTACATAAGAGGGGTTATAAAAATGTATTTAAAAAATAACGTACATTCTATTTTATATATTATATATTAAAAAAGGTTGATTATATTCATCTGTTTGTCATGAGAATATATGTACTACGAGACGCGTTAAATGATAGTCTCGTTTAGTTCATTCAGACCTACCGGTTTTAGTGTTTTCAATTTGTAGATCCAAAATATTTCTTTTTTACAGAGAACATTAAAACGATCTGGATGGCTTTCTAAAATTTGATCAATTGGGGTAATAGTAAAACATGCAAAGTTACCCTCATGTGCTACAGTACAATGTCTAGAGACACTATGGAGCAGAAATTTCTTTTTACAGTTAAACCTATGTTTATTCAGTCTACAATGTAGTGGCTGAATTGTCCTTCCTACATATTGGACACCACAAATACAATTTATTAAATATATCACAAAGCTGGATAGGCAATTTAAACTTGCTTCAATATTAAATATTTGTTCTGTTTGCTGTGATCTAAATGTATAGGTTTCGTCCGTAATTGATTTACAGCAAAGACACCTACTTCGTCCACATTTAAAACTCCCCTTTTTAAGCAGTGGGTTACGTAGTTGTATTTTTTGTACCGAATCACTTTTTAATTTCGACAGATTCACCCGACTTGGAGCCAGAATATTTTTTATAGTTCTAGCTCTTTTGAACGTAACATTCAGTTTGAAAGGTAGAATTTTTTGTAGAAAAGGGTCAGTTTGTAGTACATGCCAATGTCTGTTCAATATATCTCCTATTTTCTTGTGTGATATATTATACTGTGTAATAAAATTAAAACCAAAGGTATTATTCTCATTAATATGTTCTTGGGGGACTCTTCTAGTTTGTAATTCATTATTAGTACATTTTGGTAAGCAATCCTCTTGGGATAGTATAGAGGTCTTTTTGTAGGCATCGGTTAATAATGTATCCGCATACCCTTTATTTTTAAAACGTTTATATAATATTTTACTTTGCTTCTTAAAGTCACATCCAAGGGTACAGTTTTTCCTAATCCTCTTAGGCTATGTTCACACGGGGTCTTTTGCCGAGTTTATTGACGCGGAAACCGCGTCGCAAAACTCGGCAGAAACGGCCCAAAAACGCCTCCCATTGATTTCAATGGGAGGCGTCGGCGTCTTTTTCCCGCGAGCAGTAAAACTGCCTCGCGGGAAAAAGAAGCGACATGCCCTATCTTCGGGCGCTTCCGCCTCCGACCTCCCATTGACTTCAATGGGAGGCAGGAGAAAGCGTGTTTTCTGCCCGCGGCGCTCAATGGCCGCGGGCGAAAAACGGCGCGATCATTGCTATTCACACGGAGTATTTTGGGGGAGGAATATCTGCCTCAAAATTCCGTTTGGAGCTTTGAGGCAGATATTCCTCCCCCAAAATACTCCGTGTGAACATAGCCTTATATTGGCTGTATGGAATATTCTTGAGCCATTTTGAGTAATGACCACTGTTAAAGTTTAAATAGCTATTAGTGTCTACTTTCTTGAAAAAATTGCGTGTTATAAACTTATCACCTGAGGAGGTAATTGTCAAGTCAAGATAATCAATTTCTTTTTCTTGAATATTGAAGGTAAAATTGATGCCCCATAGATTTTCATTTAGCGAATTGCAAAAATTGATTGCACTTACTAAGTTACCATCCCATATAAAGATCAGATCGTCTATGTATCTTTTGTATAGGAGAATATGATTCATAGCCCAAGGATGATTCCATATGAATTGATCCTCAAAAGCGCCCATAAAAATATTGGCGTAGCTAGGTGCTACCCTGGTGCCCATCGCTGTGCCTTTCACTTGGTGATAAATATTATTATCAAAAGAAAATATGTTATTTTTTAAGATAAATTCCATACTCTCAAGATAAAATTTAATTTGTAATGGCTGGAGATCATTGTCTTTTTCAAACATATTTTTAAGGTTTCTCAAACCTAGAGAGTGCTCAATATTACTATATAATTCACTCACATCCAAAGTAATCAAAAGTGGATTACTTTTAGGCGAAATTAGGCGAAGTTCATTGATAAGCTGTGTCTAATCTTTCAAAAAATTGGGCAAGGTTACAACATATTTTTGCATAATTAAATCTAGATAGTGAGACAAATGACAAGTAGGTGACTGAATGCCAGAGATAATAGGTCTCCCAGGGGGATTTTTGGGGTCCTTGTGTATTTTCGGTAAATGATAATAGAATGGTAGATTAGTGTTTTTTGGAGTAAGGTAATTTCTTTCATTTTTATTAAGAATTTTATCTGAAAACGCTTGGTCTATCAATAGTCTAAGGTTTTTGTTGATGTTATCAATAGGATTGTAGTCAAGACAGATATAATAATTAGTGTCTGACAAAATATTTGTAGCTTCATTGAAATAATCCAAGGTATTCTGGATTACTGTGCCACCACCCTTATCTGCAGATCTTATTACAATTGATGTATTTTCTTTAAGATTTTTAAGAGCTCGTTTTTCACTAAAAGATAAATTGTTTTTATGTGGGAGATATTGTGATTCTAGATCTTCCAAATCTCTACCCACCAAATGATAAAAAGTGTTGATAAAATTGCCCTGATGAGCTACAGGATAAAACTTAGAAGGTGCTTTTAAAACAGTATGTTTAAAAATCGGGGGTGATTCATTCTGTTGGGTGTTATTTGGATCAATTTGATCTTTACCAACCAGTGACTTATGAGATGTTAGTTGAAAATGTCTCTTTAGTGTTAGTTTCCTAATAAAGCGATGTAGATCAATAAATAAATTGAACCCATTTATTCCAGAAGTAGGACAAAAAGAAAGACCTTTTTCAAGGAGTGAGATTTCAGATTCGTTTAAAATATGATCAGAAAGGTTAAAAATAGATATAAGAGGTAAATGTGGAAGAGGGGGGACTTTTACTCTCTTTTTCTTTTTGCCTCCCCGGGTTCCTCTATAATGTTTTTTCTTTTTTTCAGGCGAAAAAAATCGCTTATAGCTAGCTGTTGGGAGTTTGAGAAGGGTAGTGTCTCTAAAAAAGGAGATGATGAGGAAGGAGAGGGAGAAGAGGGAGAGGAGGGAGACAGGGTGTTAACTGAAGGTCTAGGAACTCTTTCTCCTAAAGGTGTAGTACATATCGCCGGGGTTAGAAAAGGGACCGACATGGTAGAACCTTTTTTAGTGTTATCAATAATGGTCGTAGCTTTAGAGGAAATAGAAGGGTCCGAAGAAAATATTTCCCTATTATCATATGCGATGTTAATTACAGTATTGGACAATATATCCTCGGAGGTGTCATGTGTTGTTAATATAGACAGATCCATATCTCCATCTGGTATAGATACTTGGACTTGCTCATTAGATTTTTTTTAAAACATGAATAGGAGTAGAAAACGTGTCTTTATTAATAGTATCTTTTTTATTATTAATATTTTGTATGTTGCTATGAAACCTTGTGGCAGGCCCATTGCTTAATTGTTTCGTTTTTTTGTTAGATCTGGTGTATTTACTATTCAAGAACAGTCTATTTGATTTATTATAGGCTGTTCTTAATTCCTCATTTTTATTTATATTTGTGCTTGATGTTAAAGTAGGTATTATTCGTTGCTGAATACTTTTCAAGGTATCTGCATTTTTATTTTGAAGTTGTAGTACAGGTTTACTCCAGGTTCTAATCTGATTGGAAAGATAGTCCAATCTATTATCCGGTTTCTCTGGGTTATATAAGCAGTGAATCTTCTCTGAATAATCATTTGTACTCTGACCTGACGAAGAGGCCGGTACGGCTTCGAAACACAGTCTTTTGTTGTTGTTTCATGTACAATTAAAGTATCTCATCCTTATACGGCTGCGCCCTTGGATTTCTCTGACCTTTTTTCCTTTTTACTGGATATTATGAGGCACGTCTGCTAGCCCTATCTTGCCCCTGCAAATGTTGTTCTCCCCCAGGACCGATTCTAGCTTTTCTGCTGCCTGAGGCGAAAATTTAAATGGCGCCCCCCAGATTTTGATTGACAGTCCCCTGGCTGTTCTACATCACTAGCAGCCTCCTCAAACTCTTGCAGATGTGCCGTTGCCTTGTACTGTCATGCGTGGTGCAGCCGGGCAGAGTAAACCTCGCTGCACGGTGCGTGCCCAAGTAGTACAACGCAATGGCGCATCCGAGAAAGTTGGAGGAGACTGGTAGTGATGTATAACAGCCGGTGGGATGTCAATCAAGCATGGAAGGTGGGTTTGGAGGCAGCATTATGTGACTCTTCAGGATAGTGGCACCGCCCCATGACCCTTTAACCCCTTAGTGTCTAAGCCTGTTTTGGCCTTGTGGACACAGCCGATTTTTGCGAATCTGTAATATGTGTTACTTTATGTGGTAATAACTACGGAATAACTCCTATCCAAGCCATTCTGAGACTGTTTTCTCATGATGTGTTGTACTTTATGATAGTGAAAAAAATTTGGTCCAGTAGCCCAAAAATTATCCCCTGAGGACGCTGCTTGTGCAGCCAAACATGTCGGGGGGGGGGGGGCTATCGTCATTTTAATGCTCACTGACGTCCTGGCAATCTACCTAACTTCAGTGTGTCCTGTTATGTAAACGGCAGTCTGCAGCTGCCGAATGAGTCTGTCACACTGCACTGTAGCGATATGCTATATATACATATCCGACTTCCTATGATATGCTGGCCGTCTTTGTATAAATTTTAACTCTATGTGTGTTGTACGTACTTTATTTAGTTATATCAATAAAAGTTACATTTTAATCACTATAATTATGAGTAATGGACTGAAACACAGGTCTCAGAAGCAAAGGAGCACCTAGTGGATTTTGGGGCCTCTATTTTATTAGAATATATTTTAGGCACCATGTCAGGTTTGAAGAGCTCTTGTGGTGCCGAAACAGTGGAAACCCCCCAAAAGTGACCCCAACATTTGAATTTTGGAGCTCAGATTTTGCTGGAACGGTTTTCTGTGCCATATCGTGTTTGCAAAGCCCTGGAGGAACCATAACAGTAGAAACTCCCCAAAAGTGACCCCATTTTGGAAACTACACACCTCAAGGAATTTTTCTAGGGCTATAGTTAGCATTTTGAGCCCACAGGTTTTTTTGCTAAATTTATTGGAACTCTTCTGTGAATATGAAAATCTACTTTTTTTTTGAAAAAAACATACAATGTTGTCGTTTTTACAAGGAATAAAGTAGAAAAAGCACCCCAACAATTGTAAAGCAATTTCTCCCGAGTAAGGCAATACCCCATAGTTGGTCATAAACTGCTGCTTGGACACACGGCAGGGCTCAGAATAGCGGGAGTGCTAATTGGCATGTAGATTTTGGTTGATTGTTTTTTGGGCGCCATGTCGCATTTGCATAGACCCTGAGGTACCAGTACAGTAAAAACCCCTGAGAAGTGATTCCATTTTGGAAACTATACCTCTCAGGGTAATCATCTAGGCGTGTTGTAAAGGGTTTGCCAGACACAGGTTCTGTGTCGACGCCTGGGGTTAATCAGCCCTCATCAGCTCCAAGGTCTGCTAGAGTGACGCGATCTGTTACCACTCAGGCTTGCAGGCTGAGGAGAGGGAGAACCTATCACAGCCTGGCCTGACGGTTCTAGCTCCCGCCCTTGGTCTATTTATACCCTCACTTGCAGCATGCTCCTTGCCTGTGTTTGTCTGGTTTCCTGGCTCTGCGATTCCTGCTATTCACACATTGACCGCTGTTACTTACTTGACTCTGACTTGCCTGACTATTCTCCTGCTCTGATTTTGCTACTACTTACTCCCCTGGGTTGATTTCGCTCGTTCACCGCTGCCTGTTGCTCACAGTGTTTCCGTGGGCAACTGCCCCTACCCCCCCTTGCTTCTGTGTGCCCTTGTCTTGTGTTGTCTGTCTTGCACTTACTGAGCATAGGGACCATCGCCCAGTTGTATGCCGTCACTTAGGACGGGCCGTGCAAGTAGGCAGGGACTGAGTTACGGGTAGATTAGGGTAGGTGCTGGCTTCTTCTTCGTGGGGAAGAAGGATGGTGGTCTTAGGCCGTGCATCTATTACTGAAATTTAAATAAGATCACTGTAAGGAACCGATATCCCCTTCCTTTGATTCCTCATCTCTTCAATCTGGTTCAGGGGCTCTCTAAGGTCGATCTTCGGGGGCTTATAACCTTATCCGGATCAGAGAGGGGGATGAGTGGAAGACTGCATTTAATACACCCAAAGGTCATTTCGAATATCTCGTCATGCCGTTTGGGTTGTGCAATGCTCCCTGCGGTCTTCCAGAATTTCATAAATTAGATTTTAAGAGACTATCTGGGGGTATTTTTTGTAGTGTACCTTGATTATATACTGGTGTTTTCCAAGGACTGGTCCTCCCACATTGAGCATGTCAGAAAGGTGCTCCAGGCCCTTCGGAAAAACAAACTCTTTGCAAAAATCGAAAAATGTGTGTTTGGGGTGCAGGAGATACCATTTTTGGGTCAAATCCTCACTCCTAACGAATTCCGCATGGACCCTGCCAAGGTTCAGGCTGTGGCTGAATATGTCCGCCCTGCCTCCCTGAAGGCCTTACAGTGTTTCCTGGACTTTGCTAATTATTACAGGAGATTTATTGCTAACTTCTCGGTCATCGCTAAGCCTCTTACGAACCTCACTAGTAAAGGTGCTGATCTCCTCCACTGGCCTCCAGTGGCGGTCCAGGCTTTTGAGATCCTTAAGAGGTGCTTTGTCTCTGCCCCGGTGCTGATTCAGCATAATCAAATGGAGCCATTCATTGTGGAGTTTGACGCCTCCGAGGTGGGAGTGGGTGCTGTCTTGTCCTAGGGTACTAGGTCTCTCCCCCATCTCCATCCCTGTGCCTACTTCTCCAGGAAGTTCTCCTCCACCGAGAGAAATTATGACGTTGGCAACCGCAAACTCCTAGCCATTAAATGGGCATTTGAAGAGTGGCGCCACTTCCTGGAGGGGCTAGGCACCAGGTAATGGTCCTTACTGACCACTAGAATTTGGTTTTCCTAGAATCTGCCCGGAGGCTAAACCTGAGACAAGCTCGATGGGCATTGTTTTTTTACGAGATTCAACTTTGTGGTTACCTATAGGGCTGGGTCAAAAAATATTAAAGCTGATGCTCTGTCGCGTAGCTTCATGGCTGGCCCTCCTCCTGAGGAGGACCCCACTTGTATTTTGCCCCCAGTTATAATCATATCCTCCGTGGATTCAGACTTAGTCTCCGAAATTGCGGCTGATCAAGGTTCTGCTCCCGAGAACCTTCCTGAGAACAAGCTGTTTGTTCCCCTGCAATTCCGGCTAAGGTTGCTCAGGGAGAATCATGACTCCGCACTCTCTGGTCATCCAGGCATCCTGTGTAACAAGCACCTAATTTCTAGAACCTATTGGTGGCCTGGGTTGCTTAAAGACATTAAGGCCTACGTCGCCGCTTGTGAAATTTGTGCTAGGTCTAAGACTCCCAGGTCCTGACCTGCGGGCTTACTATGTTCTTTGCCCATTCCGCAGAGACCTTGGACCCATATCTCCATGGATTTTATCACCGATCTACCTCCATTCCAAGGCAAGTCGATGTTGTGGGTTGTAGTAGACCGCTTCAGTAAGATGTGCCACTTTGTACCCCTCAAGAAACTACCCAATGCCAAGACGTTAGCTACCTTGTTTGTCAAACACATCCTGCGTCTCCATGGGGTCCCGGTCAATATTGTGTCTGACAGAGGGGTACAATTTGTTTCATTATTTTGGAGAGCTTTCTGTAAGAAGCTGGAGATTGATCTGTCCTTTTCCTCGGCCTTCCATCCTGAAACTAATGGCCAAACTGTAAGGACAAATCAGTCTCTAGAACAATACTTAAGGTGTTTTATCTCAGACTGTCAAAATGATTGGGTCTCCTTCATTCCCCTCGCCGAATTTTCCCTTAATAACCGGGTCAGTAACTCGTCAGGGGTCTCCCCCGTCTTCTGTAATTTTGGGTTTAATCCACGGTTCTCCTCCGTTTCACCTGGTGGTTCCAACAATCCCGAGGTAGATGTCGTTCATCGGGAACTGTGCACAGTCTGGGCCCAGGTTCAGAAGAACCTTGAGGCGTCCCAGAACATCCAAAAGACTCAGGCAGATAAAAGACGTTCAACTAACCCCTTATTTGTGATGGGGGATCTGGTGTGGCTGTCTTCTAAAAATTTCCGCCTTAAAGTTCCGTCCAAGAAATTTGCTCCCCGGTATATAGGGCTGTACAAAATCATTGAGGTCCTTAACCCTGTCTCCTTCTGGCTGGAGATACCCCCGTCTTTTCACCACATGTTCCATGCCTCCCTCTTGAAATGCTGCTCCCCGTCCTTGGCTTCATCGAGGAAACCTCTGGTCCCTGTTCTTACTCCGGATGGGGTAGAATTCGAGGTAGCCAAGATTGTGGACAGCAGGATGGTCCAAGGCTCCCTCCAGTACCTGGTCCATTGGAGAGGATACGGGCCTGAGGAGAGGACTTGGGTACCCGCCCGGGATGTTCACACCGGTTTATTGCTCAGGAAGTTTCATCTTCGGTTCCCCAACAAGCCAGGCCCACCTAAGAAGGGTCCAGTGGCCCCTCATAAAAGGGGGGGGGTACTGTAAAGGGTTTGCCAGACACAGGTTCTGTGTCGACGCCCGGGGTTAATCAGCCCTCATCAGCTCCAAGGTCTGCTAGAGTGACGCGATCCGTTACCACTCAGGCTTGCAGGCTGAGGAGAGGGAGAACCTATCACAGCCTGGCCTGACGGTTCTAGCTCCCGCCCTTGGTCTATTTATACCCTCACTTGCAGCATGCTCCTTGCCTGTGTTTGTCTGGTTTCCTGGCTCTGCGATTCCTGCTATTTAGCCGTTGACAGCTGTTACTTACTTGAGCCTGACTTGTCTGACTATTCTCCTGCTCTGATTTTGCCACTACGTACTCCCCTGGGTTAATTCGGCTCGTTCACCACTGCCTGTTGCTCACTGTGTTTCCGTGGGCAACTGCCCCTACCTCCCCTTGCTTCTGTGTGCCCTTGCCTTGTGTTGTCTGTCTTGCACTTACTGAGAGTAGGGACCGTCGCCCAGTTGTACGCCATCACTTAGGACAGGCCATGCAAGTAGGCAGGGACTGAGTTGCGGGTAGATTAGGGCTCACCTGTCCGTCTCCCTACCCGGATTCATTACAGGTGTAGTGAGCATTTTGATTCCACAGGTGTTTCATAGATTGTATTAGAATGAGGCAGTGAAAATGAAAAATGTATTTTTTTCCCCAAAAATATGTAGTTTTGCACCCAATTTTTTTCCCACAAGGCGCAATAGGAGAAAAAAAACAGCACACAATTTGTTACCCAATTTCTCCCTTGTACGGCAATACCCCATGTGTGGCCCTAAACTGCTGTTTGGGCACATGGCAGAGCTCAAAATGGAAGGAGCGCCATTTGGCTTTTTGAGCGCAGATTTTGCTGGACTGGTGTACGGGCGCCATGTCGCATTTGCAGAGCTCCCTTAGGTACCAGAGTGTAAAACCCTGAGAAGCGACCCCATTTTGTAAACTACACCCCTCAAGGCATTTATAATTTGATTGGACATATGACAGGGCTTAGGAGTGAAAGGCGCATGTGAGGTCTATTTTGGTGATTTTCTCAGCATTAGCCCACAATGGCAGGGCTCTGGGGTCAAATAGTAAAACAAACCCCCAAGTAGTAAACCCAATTTTGGAAACGGCACCCCTGAAGGTATTTTACTAAGGGGTGTAGTGAGCATTTTGACCACACAGGTTTTTTTTTTCTATTAGAAATGAATGCTCAGTGGATGGTGCAAAGTGAGAATTGCAAATTTCCACAGGTATATGCCATTTTAGTGCACAATACGTTGTGCCAAGTTCGTGCCACTGAAGACCTCAAACTGTTAAGCGGATTCTCCCGGGGTTGCGCGATGCCATATACACCGCGTTCCAAATTATTGTGCAAATGTTATTTTTCGCTGATTTTCCTAAATAGTCAATGCAAATGACAGTCAGTATAATCTTCAAGCCATCAACCGTTGGAGTATAATGCAAATTTTATTGAACAAATCTCCTAATGATAACAGATTTTTTTTTAGAAGTAAGAAACTCAAAATGCACTGTTTCAAATTATTATGCACAACAGAGATCAAAACATTTTAAAGGTTGTAAAGAGAACTAAAATGGTAATTTGTTGAATTTGCAGCATCGGGAGGTCATATTTACAGAAATCAAAAGCTCTTTCAATAAAAAAAAACTTAACAGGCCAAGTTACATGTTAACATAGGACCCCTTCTTTGATATCACCTTCACAATTCTTGCATCCATTGAATTTGTGAGTATTTGGACAGTTTCTGCTTGAATATCTTTGCAGGATGTCAGAATAGCCTCCCAGAGCTTCTGTTTTGATGTGAACTGCCTCCCACCCTCATAGATATTTTGCTTGAGGATGCTCCAAAGGTTCTCAATAGGGTTGAGGTCAGGGGAACATGGGGGCCACACCATGAGTCTCTCTCCTTTTATGCCCATAGCAGCCAATGACAAGGAGGTATACTTTGGCGCATGAGATGGTGCATTGTCATGCATGAAGATAATTTTGCTACAGAAGGCACGGTTCTTCTTTTTGTACCACAGAAGAAAGTGGTCAGTCATAAACTCTACATACTTTGCAGAGGTCATTTTCACACCTACCAGCTCTCTCCCCATGATTCCAGCCCAAAACATGACTCGGCCACCTCCTTGCTGACGTCGCAGCCTTGTTGGGACATGGTGGCCATTCACCAACCATCCACTACTCCATCCATCTGGACCATCCCGTGTTGCACGGCACTCATCAGTAAACAACACGGTTTGAAAATTTGTCTTCATGTATTTCTGAGCCCACTGCAACCGTTTTTGCTTGTGAGCATTGTTTAGGGGTGTCCGAATAATAGCTTTATGCACACTTGCAAACCTCTGGAGGATCCTGCACCTTGAAGTTCTCGGGACTCCAGTGGCACCAGCGGCTTCAAATACCTGTTTGCTTCTTTGCAATTGCATTTTAGCAGCTGCTCTCCTAATCCTATTAATTTGTCTGGCAGAAACCTTCCTCATTATGCCTTTATCTGAATGAACCCGTCTGTGCTATGAATCAGCCACAAATCTTTTCACAGTACGATGATCACGTCTAAGTTTTCTTTAAATATCCAATGTTTTCATACCTTGTCCAAGGTATTGCACTATTTCACGCTTTTCGGCGTCAGAGAGATCCTTTTTCTTTCCCATAATGCTTGAAACCTGTGGCCTGCTTAATAATGTGGAACATACTTCTTAAGTAGTTTTCCTTTGATTGGGCTTACCTGGCAAACTAACTATCACAGGGGTCTGAGATTGATTACAATGATCCAAAGAGCTCTAAGACACAATACCGTCCATGAGTTTAATTGAAAAACTAATAATTAAATGTTTATGACACTTAATTCCAATGTGCATAATAATTTGGAACACGGTGTATGTGGACGTAAACTGCAGTTTGGGCACGCTGCAAGGCTCAGAAGGGAGGGAGAGCCATTTGGGTTTTGAAGCGCAGATTTTGCTTAGTGGTAGTTTTGTTTGGGGTTTTGCTGGTATTTCAGTTTAGAATGTGGGGGCATATGTAATCTGTGCGGGGTACATCAGGGCATAATAAGAGGGTATAATAATGGGGTAAATAAATAATATTTCATAGATCCGTGGCCAGTGTCGCAATGATAAATGGACAATGCACATTTTGCGTCGCCATATTTTGAGAGCCAAAACTTCTTTATTTTTTCTCCACTGGAGCTGTGTGAGGGCTTACTTGTTGTGTTGCAATCTGTAGATTTCATTGATACCATTTTGGGGTACATGTGATTTTTTTGATCACTTTTTATTTTATTTTTTTGGCAAGCAAGTTGACCAAAAACCAGCAATTCTGATGTTTTTTTATTCTTTTTTTTTATGGCCTTCGCCATGCGCTATGAATGACAATTTTACTTTATTCCGCGGGTCGGTACGATTACGGCGATACCATATGTATATAGTTTTTCTTATGTTTTGCAGCGTCTGCACGATAAAATCACTTTTGTTTCAAATAATTAATTTTTTGTGTCACCATATTCTGAGAGCCATAACTTTTTTATTTTTCCTTCAAAAAAGCTGTGGGAGGGCTTGTTTTTTGCGGGACAGGCTGCAGTTTTCAATGTTATCATTTTGGGTTACATGAAACTTTTAGATCCCTTTTTTTATTCTGTTTTGCAGTGGTAGTGACTAACAAACAGCGATTCTGGAATAGTTTTTTATTAAAAATTTTTACGGTGTTCACCGTGCGGGTAAAATAGCATGATATTTTTATAGTTCGGGTCGTTACGGACGCGGGGATATTACAAATGAGTACTCTTTTAATGTTTTTAGTTTTTTCCTATAATAAAAGACTTATTATAGGAAAAATGGCTGTTATAGTATTTTTTAACATGAAACTTATTTTTTTTACTTTTTTACAACATTTTTATTAACTTGTTTTAACTTTTTTTGTCCTACTAGGGAACTTGAAGGCATGAAGCCCTGATTGCTATTCTAATACACTGCACAACCTACATAGTGCAGTGTATTAGAGCTGTCAGCTATTCACTGACAGCAAGCCTATTAGGCTGCACCTCCCGGCGGGGCCTAGTAGGCTTTTTGTACTAGGAAGCGATTGTTAGTCTACAGTTGTCATATCAACCATAGGAACCTCCCGGGTGCCGATGGTTGCCATTAGCAACAATAGGGTGTGATCTAATCTCTTAGATGCAGCTATAGCTGCATCTAAGGGGTTAATCGGCCGGATCGGAGCCTAGCTCCAGTCCTGGCTATTAGAGCACAATGTCAGCTGTGACAAACAGCTGACACCCACGCCCTTGGCAGCCATCATGGTTGCCGACAGGCTAGAAGACACTTCGATGCAGCGATCGCTTTGATCACTGCATCTAAGGAGTTAATCGGCCGGATCGGAGCCTAGCTCCGGTCCTGGCCATTACAGAGGGGTGTCGGACAGCCGATACTCAGTGGTGATAGCGCTGGCTTAGCTTCTAAGCCAGCGCCATCACATACACCACCTCATGGAGCTGTGATTGGTCAGTCTGCTGTGACTGACCAATCACAGCGATCGCCGGCAGGAGACCGCTGTGATTGGTCCCCTGCCGTCTTACTGTGCCGATCAACTGTCGTAAACAGTTGACGGCACAGTTCTGTTACCCTGCCCTTTGACAGGGAGACAGTTTTTAGCCCGGACACACTGGTACATCCCAGTGCCTAAAAGCACTGCAATACAGAACATATCCTGGTGCGGTAAGGGGTTAATGAGTAATTAGCATATAGTGTGCGCCGTTTTAAAAGTTGATTTTATAGATTTTGCTGCATCTGAAAAAAACATACAGGAGAATGTTTGGAAATATTGTCAGGTCATGTATTACCGCATGGTGGTGGTTCAAGGGGTTAAAACTACCCCTGAAAACCATTCCATCTGCCCTGCAATTTTGTTATTATAAATATATTCTATATAATTACAGTTCCAGAACCAAGCTCTGACATATACTGTTCCAGAACCAAGCTCAATACATGTATACAGCCCCAGAACCAACCTCAGTACATATATATGGCACCAGAACAAAGCTATATATATACATATATACATATACACAACACCAGAAACAAGCTCAGTACATAAAGGCAACACCAGAACAAACCTCTATATACAACACCAGACCCAAGCTCAGTACATATATACAGCACCAGAACCAAGCTCATTACATATATACAACACCAGAACCAAGCTCAGTACATAAATGCAACACCAGAGCAAACCTCAGTACATATACAGAACACCAGACCCAAGCTCAGTACATATATACAGCACCAGAACAAAGCTCAGTACATATATACAACACCAGACCCAAGCTCAGTACATATATATAACACCAGACCCAAGCTCAGTACATATATACAGCACCAGAACAAAGCTCATTACATATATACAACACCAGAACAAAGCTCAGTACATAAATGCAACACCAGAGCCAACCTCAGTATATATACAGAACACCAGACCCAAGCTCAGTACATATATACAGCACCAGAACAAAGCTCAGTACATATATACAACACCAGACCCAAGCTCAGTACATATATATAGCACCAGAACCAAGCTCATTACATATATACAACACCAGAACCAAGCTCAGTACATAAATGCAACACCAGAGCAAACCTCAGTACATATACAGAACACCAGACCCAAGCTCAGTACATATATACAGCACCAGAACAAAGCTCATTACATATATACAACACCAGAACAAAGCTCAGTACATAAATGCAACACCAGAGCAAACCTCAGTATATATACAGAACACCAGACCCAAGCTCAGTACATATATACAGCACCAGAACAAAGCTCAGTACATATATACAACACCAGACCCAAGCTCAGTACATATATATAGCACCAGAACCAAGCTCATTACATATATACAACACCAGAACCAAGCTCAGTACATATATACAGCACCAGAACAAAGCTCATTACATATATACAACACCAGAACCAAGCTCAGTACATAAATTCAACACCAGAGCCAACCTCAGTACATATACAGAACACCAGACCCAAGCTCAGTACATATATACAACACCAGAACAAAGCTCAGTACATATATACAACACCAGACCCAAGCTCAGTACATATATACAACACCAGACCCAAGCTCATTACATATATACAACACCAGAACCAAGCTCAGTACGTAAATGCAACACCAGAGCCAACCTCAGTACATATACAGAACACCAGACCCAAGCTCAGTACATATATACAGCACCAGAACAAAGCTCAGTACATATATACAACACCAGACCCAAGCTCAGTACATATATACAACACCAGACCCAAGCTCAGTACATATATATAGCACCAGAACAAAGCTAATTTACATACATACAACACCAGAACCAAGCTCAATACATAAATGCAACTCCAGAACCAACCTCAGTACATATACTCAACACCAGACCTTAGCTCAGTACATATATACAGCACCAGAACAAAGCTCAGTACATAAATAGAAGAAACAGAACTAAGCTCAGTACATAAAAGCAGCTCCAGAACAAAGCTCAGAACATATATACAGCACCAGAACAAAGCTCAGTACATATATACAACACCAGACCCAAGCTCAGTACATATATACAACACCAGACCCAAGCTCAGTACATATATACAGCACCAGAACAAAGCTCTTTACATATAAACAACACCAGAACCAAGCTCAGTACATAAATGCAACACCAGAACCAACCTAAGTACATATGCACAACACCAGACCCAAGCTCAGTACATATATACAGCACCAGAACCAAGCTCAGTACATCAATACAACATCAGAACTAAGCTCAGTACATAAATACAGCTCCAGAACCAAGCTCAGTACATAAATACAGAACCAGAACTATGCTCAGTACATATATACAGCACCAGAACAAAGCTCAGTACCTAAATACAACACCAGAACCAAGCTCAGTACATAAATACAACACCAGAACCAAGCTCAGTACATAAATACAACACCAGAACTAAGCTCAGTACATAAATACAGCTCCAAAACCAAGCTCAGTACATAAATACAACACCAGAACAAAGCTCAGTACATATATACAGCACCAGATCTAAGCTCAGTACATAAATACAACACCAAAACTAAGCTCAGCACATAAATACAGCACCAGCACAAAAACAGCTAAATTTAGTGCAACCCCTGACAGACAGGTTTGTACGGATAAAACTACAGTTCCCAGCATGGCACAAACAATGGTAAGGATATGCTGGGAGTTGCTGTTTCTCCCAAGAAAATATCATACAACCTATCATCTCGCTGAAGATCATACAGTGACTATATTACTGATTAGAGGCAGAATAAACATTTACATTAAGTGACTCACCGGTGACTTCATTTCAGATTCTAGTTCTTCTTTTTCTCTTTTCTTCTCCATCCGGTCCAAACCTCTATGATAACTTCTCCTGGCCACGACACATTACTGCAGTTTTCCGCTCAGATGTCTTCAGCTTCCCAGTTTTCAAACATTTCTGCACCAATAAACAAAGATAAAGTTATTATGGTGCCGCACAATACGTCCATATATATAATAGCTCCATACACTGCACCTCTAATTATAATAACGCCACACACTGTGTCCCTGATTATAATAGCACCAAACACTGTGTCCCACACACACACACACACACACACACACACACAGTGCTCCCTGTAGATAGTGCCCCATAGAGCCCCCTGTAGATAGTGCCCCATAGAGCCCCCTGTAGATAGTGCTCCCATAGAGCCCCCTGTAGATAGTGCCTCACATATAGCCCCCTGAAGATAGCGCTCTACATATAGCACCCCCTGTATATAGTGCCCTACATATAGTTCCCCTGTAGATTGTGTCCCACATAAAGCCTCCCCTGTAGATTTTGCCCCACATATAGCCCCCTGTAGATTGCGCTCTACATATAGCGCACCCTGTACATAGTGCCCTACATATAGTCCCCCTGTAGATTGTGCCCCACATATAGTTCTGTGGATGGCGCTCTACATATAGCGCCCTACATATAGTCCCCCTGTAGATTGTGTTCCACATAAAGCCTCCCCTGTAGATTGTGCCCCACATATAGCCCCCTGTAGTTGACGCTCTACATATAGTGCCCTACATATAGTCCCCCTGCAGATTATGTCCCACATAAAGCCTCCCCTGTAGATTGTGCTCCACATATAGCTCACCCTCCTGTAGATAATGCCGCCCACACTTTTTAGTTGAAAACAACAAACGTTACATACTCACCGAAATCCCGTTCCAACGCCGTCCTGTGTCAATGCAGGCTGTTCTCTTCTGAGCAGGTCTGTTGAGGCTGAGTGACGCAAGCGGCGCGATGTCACATTTGCGCCGCTTGCATCGTTGAAAGGCGCTGATTGGTATAGCAGAATGACATGCCCCATCAATCAGTGCCCTTCAACAATGCAAGCGGTGCAATGAGGTCATTGCGCCGCTACCGTCATTGATTGGCAGGGCAGAATGACTTCACCCGTCAATCAGCACCTTTCAACAAGTGTAAAGGTGCTGATTGGCGGGACAACTTATTCTGCCCTGCCAATCAGCATCGTTGTAAGGCGCTGAATGGTCAGGCACGGAACGTACCCGGACATTCAGCGCTTATGCATGTAATTGTACCTGCGTTCTATAGACGCAGGTACAATTAGTGCAGGAGGGGTGGCGGCGGCTGGTTTCAGTTGCGCCACCGCCCCCTCAGAGAGGCAGCAGGGCGGACGGTGCGGCCCTGCCTCACCATTAGCAGTGGCCCTATTCCCTTCCCATTAGCGGCGATGCAATGTGATTTTTTTAAATGATGTGCTGTTCGGGTGGCCATGTCCGCCACTGTCTGGGAGCAATCAGCTCAAATCTAAAACATGTATGTGCTCTGGCTCATTGAGGCCGGGAATGAACTCGAGCGCACACCATAGTGACCACTGCAGGACAGGATTTCCGCATGTGCTTGCATTTCTGGGGAAGATGACGTCTGCAGGAAGATAGGAGTCTGCGGTCTTCGAACGTGGATGTTGCAGGTATAATATGCCCTATGCAGTATATAGAATTGTGTGAGTCGTTCATTATAGTTGGATGATACAGATTTAGGGGAAGAGAGAGCTCTATCTCACTCATCTTCCGTCAATGGACCCATATCACCCTCCCACCCGGGATCTACCATTGTTCCATACAAAAGAAGTGAGAATACTTTCGATATGCTGTAATAAACGGGCTGGGAGGTATATGGGAAACTGCTGAAGAATATACAGGATTTTAGGGATAAGTGTCATTTTAACTAAACTCACTCTTGTAGATAGGAGCAATTGGTTCCATCTAGCAATCTTAACCCCTTAAGGACGCATCCTTGTTTTGGCCTTAAAGAGGCCCTGTCACCAGATTTTGCAACCCCTATCTGCTATTGCAGCAGATAGGCGCTGCAATGTAGATTACAGTAACGTTTTTATTTTTTTTAAAACGAGCATTTTTGGCCAAGTTATGACCATTTTTGTAGTTATGCAAATGAGGCTTGCAAAAGTCCAAGTGGGTGTGTTTAAAAGTAAAATTCCAAGTGGGCGTGTATTATGTGCGTACATCGGGGCGTTTTTAATACTTTTACTAGCTGGGCGCTCTGACGAGAAGTATCATCCACTTCTCTTCAGAACACCCAGCTTCTGCCAGATCATGCTGTGACGTCACTCACAGGTCCTGCATCGTGTCAGACGAGCGAGGACACATCGGCACCAGAGGCTACAGATGATTCTGCAGCAGCATCGGCGTTAGCAGGTAAGTCGATGTAGCTACTTACTTGCAAACGCTGATGCTGCTGCAGAATCAACTGTAGCCTCTGGTGCCGATGTGTCCGACACGATGCAGGACCTGTGAGTGACGTCACAGATCTGCACTGCCAGAAGCTGGGCGTTCTGAAGAGAAGTGGATGATACATCTCATCAGAACGCCCAGCTAGTAAAAGTATTAAAAACGCCCCGATGTACGCACCTAATACACGCCCACTTGGACTTTTACTTTTAAACACACCCACTTGGACTTTTGCAAGCCTCATTTGCATAACTACAAAAATGGTCATAACTTAGCCAAAAATGCTCGTTTTTAAAAAATAAAAACGTTACTGTAATCTACATTGCAGCGCCTATCTGCTGCAATAGCAGATAGGGGTTGCAAAATCTGGTGACAGAGCCTCTTTAAGGCTCAGAGCCCATTTTTCAAATCTGACATATTTCACTTTATGTGGTAATAACGTCGGAATGCTTAAACCTATCCAAGCGATTCTGAGACTGTTCTCTCGTGACACATTGGGCTTCATGTTCGTGGTAAAATTTGGTCGATATATTCAGTGTTTATTGGTGAAAAATTGCAAAATTTTGAGAAAAATTTGAAAAAATAGCATTTTTCAGAATTTAAATGCATCTGCTTGTAAAACAGACGGTTATACCACCCAAAATAGTTACTAGTTCACATTTCCCATATGTCTACTTTAGATTGGCATCGTTTTTTGAACATTCTTTTATTTTTTTTGGACGTTACAAGGCTTAGAACATAAACAGCAATTTCGAATATTTTTAAGAATATTTCAAAATACTTTTTTTTAAGGTACCTCTTGAGATCTGAAGTGGCTTTGAGGGGCCTATGTATTAGAAACCCTGATAAAACACCCCATTTTAAAAACTAGACCCCTCAAAGTATTCAAAACAGCATTTAGAAAGTTTTTTAACCCTTCAGGCATTTCACAGGAATTAAAGCAAAGTGGATGTGGAATTTGCAAATTTCATTTTTCTTGCTGAATTTCAATTTTATTCAATTTTTATTTCAGTAACACAGAAGGTTTTACCAGAGAAATACTACTAAATATGTATTGTCCAGATTCTGCAGTTTTTAGAAATGTCCCACATGTGGCTCTACTGCGCTCGTGGAATAAAACACAAGCCCTAGAAGCAAGGAAGCACCTAGTGCATTTTGAGGCCTCTTTTTTATTAGAATATATTTTAGGCAGCATGCCAGGTTTGAAAAGGTGTTGAGGTGCCAAAACAGTAGGAATCCCCCAATAGTGACCTAATTTTGGAAACTAAACCCCTCAAGGAATTCATTTATGGTTGTTGTTACCATTTTGACCGCACAGTTTTTTCACAGCACCTATTTGAATTGGGCTGTGAAATGAAATTTTTTTTATTTTTTCCAATAAGATGTCATTTTTTATCAAAATTTCTTATTTTCACAGGGAACAAAATACCCCATTTTGTTGCCCAATTTCTCCTGAGTGCAGCAATACCCCATTTGTGGTGATAAACTGCCGTTTGGGCCCATGGGAGGCCTCAGAAGGGAAGGAGTGCTGTGTGTTCTTTGGAGTGCAGATTTTGCTGGTTTGGTTTTCGGGTGCCATGTCGCATTTGCAGAGCCCCAGAGGTATCAAAGCAATGAAAACCCACCAGAAGTGACCCCATTTTGGAAACTACACCCCTCAAGGAATTCATTTATGGGTAATGTGACCATTTAGACCCCATAGTTTCTTCACAGAACTTATTTGAGTTGGGCTGGGAATTTAAAAAAAAATATTTTTGCCAATAATATGTCGTTTTAGCTCAAAAATTCTTATTTTCACAAGAAATAAAATACTCCATTTTGTTGCCCAATTTGTCCTGAGTGCGACAATTCCCCATTTGTGGTGATAAACTGCCGTTTGGGCCCATGGGAGGGCTCAGAAGGAAAGGAGCGCTATTTGTTCTTTGGAGTCCAGATTTTGCTGGATTGGTTTTCGGGTGCCATGTCGCATTTGCAGAGCCCCAGAGGTATCAAAGCAATAGAAACCAACCACAAATGACCCCATTTTGGAAACTACACCCCTCAAGGTATTAATTTATGGGTGTTGTGACCATTTTGACCCCATAGTTTTTTAAAACAAAATTATTTTTTTCAAATAATATGTAGTTTTGGCTGAAAATTTCTTATTTTCACAAGAAACAAAATACCCCATTCTATGGCGCAATTTGTTCTGAGTGCCGCAATACCCCATTTGTGGTGATAAACTGCCGTTTGGGCCCATGGGAGGGCTCAGAACGAAAGGACCACCATTTGGCCTACTGGGGATTTTCTAGTGCGAAGTCATGTATGCAGAAGCCCCTGAGGTAACAGTACAGTTGAAACCCGCAAGAAGTGACCCCGTTTTAAAAACTACACCCTTAAGGCATTCATCTAGAGGTGTAGTGAGCATTTTGACCGAAGACATACACCCCATAAACTGTAATGTGGGTTCTCCCTTTTATGGCAATACCCTATATGTGGCTGTTATCTTCTGCCTGGGCACACAGCAGAGCCCAGAGGGGAAAGACGAGGGGGGATAAGCTGTGCGGAGTGCATCAGGGTAAGTAAAATTGGGGTAAATTATAAACCAAGGGATGTATGATAAATTTTAAAACACTCTTTCATACAGAGCTCTGGTTATTCGGGACACGTGTCACATTGATATATTGTGTCATCCCTTATTGCCCTCTTATAGCAGACTTTGCACCTCTTTTGACTTTTTCCCTTCTTGCCAGTTTGGGGAACTTCTCCTGGAAAGTGTTGCCGCCCTGGTACGATGCATGTGGCCCCGCTTCCAGAAGTACTGGGTGCCCCCCCTTCTTGGTCCCTAAAGATTAGGTTCTTGATAATCACCTCTTGAAATTCCAGGAAAGTTCCCCTCTGGCCTGCACATCAATGTAGCACGTACGCTTTGTACAAAGCCATCTGTATGATGTGCCCGGCCAGCTTCTTATACCACACCACATGGCGCTGTAGGGCTTCAGGACTTGATCTGACAAGTCCATCCCTCCCATGTACCTATTGTAGTCCAGGATGCAGTCTGGTTTGGGGGTGGCCTTTCCTTCATATATCCTAAATCTGTAGGTATACCCTGATGCACTTTCGCACAGCTTATACATCTTCACGCCATACCTTGCCCTCTTACCCGGCAGGTACTCGCGGAATTGAACCCTCCCTTTAAAATCTAACAGGGACTCATCAATAGAAATACACTTCTCGGGAGTGTATGCTTGGGAAAACCGGGCACTGAAACGGTCTAATAGGGGTCTCCATTTATACAAACTGTCAAAACTGGGGTCATCTCGGGGTGGGCACGGCTCATTATCAGTATAATGTAAGAACCAAAGTATTGCCTAATTTATTTATTTTTTTAGGTTACAGTTCAGTTCTGAAGTTGCTTTGACGGGCCCATATATTAGAAACCCCTATCAAACACCCCATTTTAGAAACTAGACCCCTCAAAGTATTCACAACAGCATTTAGAAAGTTTATGAACCCTTTAGGTGTTTCACAGAAATTTAGAGCAAAGTAGAGGTGAAATTTAAATAATTTTTTTTGTCAGAAAATCCTCTTTATACCATTTTTTTTATAACACAAAAGGTTTTATCAGAGAAACGCAACTTAATACGTATTGCCCAGATTCTGCAGTTTTGAGAAATATCCCACATGTGGCCCTAGTGCGGTAATGGACTGAAGCAAAGGAGGACCTAGTGGATTTTGAGGCCTCTTTTTTATTAGGCACCATGTCTGGTTTGAAGAGGTCTTGTGGTGCCAAAACATTGGAAACCACCCAAAAGTGACCCCAATTTGGAAACTAGACCCCTTGAGGAATCCATTGTAGCTTTCTTGGTGTGCATGCAGCTTTTTTATCAGTTTTTATTCTATTTTTCGGTGGCGTGGTGACTAAAAAACAGCAATTCTACCTGTTATGGCAGGAAGGAGGTGAAGGGAACAAGTTAGCCCTAATCTACCCACCGCCCTGTCCCTGCCTACTTGCAACGACCCGCCCTAGGCGACGGGGTACAACTTGGCGGCGGTCCCTACGCTGACTAAGTGCAAGGGGATACAAACAGGGAACAAGCAAGGGAAGGGGCAGTAGCCCACGGAACACCGTGAGGAAACGGAGTGGTGAATGAGCCAGTCAGGATCAGGATGTAGTGGAGTATACAAACGCAGAGCACGGAGCAGGAAGCAAGCCAGGGGCAGAGCGAAGCAGGATAAGCGGGAACTGAAGCAAGGCAGAAGCACGGCAGAAGCAGGCTGGAGCAAGGCAGCAGTGGGGCCAGGAATCCAAGAAGAATAACAAGCAATGAGGAAGAGAAAACGGCAGGTATAAATGGACAGGGGGCAGAGCTAACTCCGACTGACCAGGCCGCGATAGGCTCTCCCACTCCTGAGCCTGCCACCCTGATTGGTGGGAGCCGGTGTCAGTCTAAGAGGTCTGGCCTCAGGTGTCGACTGATTAACCCTGGGAGTATCCACAGACGTAGTGCCTGGCAGATCCTTTACACTACCATTGTTTTTTTATTCTATTTTTTTTACAGCGTTCACCGTGCGCTATAAATGACATATTCACTTTCATACGATTATGGCGATACCCTATGTTTATACTTTGTTTTTATGTCTTATGGCGTTTGCACAATAAAATACGTTTTGTAAAAAATCATTCACTTTTTGTGTTACCTTATTCTAAGCGCCAGAACTTTTTTATTTTTCAATCAATAAACCCGTGCGAGGACTTATTGTTTGCGTAACGAACTGTAGTTTCAATCAGTACCATTTTTAGGTACATGCGACTTTCTGATCTCTTTTTATTCCATTTTTTGGGAGGTGAAGTGACCAAACAATTGTGATTCTGGGACGGTTTATTATTATTTTCTTTTACGGCGTTCACCATGCGGGATAAATAATGAAATAATTTTGTAGTTCAGGCCGTTACGGACACGGCGATACCAATTATGTATAGTTTATTTGTTTGTTTATAGATTTTTATTAATAATAAATGACTGATAAGGTAAAAAGGGGGATTTTTACTTTTAATACTTTTAAAACTTTTATTTTCTTATTTTTACACATCTTTTTTTTTACTTTGTCAGGACCCACTTGGCTTCCGTCTATTGCATAGCCAGACACCATTGTTTGGTGTCCGGTTGCCATAGTCGCCATCGCTGGCCGCTATCGTGTAGCAGGCCGGCGATGGCAGCTTAACCCCTAAAAAGCCGCGATCTCTGTAGAACGCGGCTTTTAAGGGGTTAATCAGCGGGGACACAGTGATCGGTCCCCGCTGTGACAGCTCCTGTATGTGTCGGGAGGACGGCCGAAACGGCCGTTTCTCCCGAGACGTACTATTAGCTCATGGAGCGCGAACGATACAGCTGCCATGACCTAATAGTACGTCCAGGAGCGGGAAGGGGTTAAGGTGTAAAAAAGCAATTAAAAGAGTGATATTTAATGTCTCAAATTAAAAAAAACTGATCTAGAAATTTGTATACCAAGATAAATAATAGAGGCTGACCAAAGGAGTCCAGCCATTTACTGTCATTTGTGAGGATGGGGCAGAATATAATAATTTAACCCATTTTATAAACTCGGGTCCAAATCCAAATTTTGCAAGGGTTAGGAATAGGAAATCCCATTCTATTGAGTCAAAAGCCTTAGCAGCATCCAGGGAAATTATGACCCTAGTGCCGACATCCTCATGAGTGGTCTGCAAATTAGTGAACAACCGGCGAAGATTAATGGCCGTGGCCTTGCCACGCATAAAGCCTGTCTGATCCGGGTGTATCAAAGACAGTATAACCATATTTAATCGTCTTGCTAAAATCTACGCCATGATTTTTATGTCAGTTTGGAAGAGTGAAATGGGGGAGGTAGGGATCACATAATAGGGGGTTTTTACCCGGTTTAGGCAATACAACTATTGTCGCCTCCCTCATTAAATGGGTGTCACGCCTGTGGGGTATGTGGACTCACTTGGCTCCTCCGCCATAGCGGAGAAGCAGCTGGCCAAACAACAGTCAGTAACAATATCCCGGATAAGAGTAACTGGGGAGATGATCTAGCAGATACTCTAAGTAGCAGACACGTGGCACAGGTGATGCTTTGCGTGGCATACGACACCAGATGTGGCAGACGACACCAGATGTGATAGATGGTACCAGACATGGCAGATGAGGCACACACGACTCCAACAGGCTTAGGCTCAGGAACAAACACAGCAACAGGATACAGGATATGGGAAGCAGGATACGGGAAAATTGGGAGCAGTATACAACTAAGGGACCATTTGCATACATGAACACAGGAATACAAACAACGCTCAGGGAGAAGAGGAAAGGCGGAGCTCTTTTTAAAGTCCAGGGTGTTACTGGGTTGATTGGCAAACTTTAGACAGGTACGCACGCTGGCTCTTTCAGGCTGGTAGTGAGCCCGCTCGTGCACCCTACAGGAGAGCACTGCAGCCATGTGTGTCGCTGTCTCTGAGGGGGAGATGCCAACATGGAAATACAGTCCTGCGGTCGTGGCTGCCAGTAAGTGGGATGTGCCGGCGGACAGCGACCGTGGGAATAACAATGGGGCAGTTCTCCAGTATCCAATGCCGCCTGGTAAATATCCAGGACATGGGCAGCCACAAAATCAGCATGGGCCCTGTAAAATTCAATAGGCAGGCCATCACTACCGGGTGATTCAGACTTTTGGAAGAAGGCATGGATTTCTGAATCTCCTGCACCGTAATGGGCCAATCCAAATAAACCATGTGGGCAGTCGATAGTGAGGGAAGGCTCACCTGCTGTAGATATTCAGCAATTTCTTTAGAAGAGGCAGAGATGTGTGAAGAATATAATGTTTCATAATATGAGCAAAAGGCAGACAGAATTACCTGTGGGTCAGAGGTCTGGGTACCTTCTGTAAGCTCAAGAAGTTATATGACAGTTGGTTCCCTATTCCCCTTAGCTATGCAACCAAAAGTTTACCACATTTTTCACTGTGTTCATAATGTGATTGTTTGGAAAAAAGCTTCTTTCTGTGCCTTATTATTTCAAGGAATGTGATATAAACGAACCTTGCAAAGCCATTTTGATCCACGGTCAGATCATTAATATATTGGAGTTCAGCTGCCAGAGCGTCATTAGGCTGGAGTTCGTTATGTGACAAACCTCTCTTCATATCATTAATTGCCACAGATAGTGTGCCACGTGCATATGCCTTGAAGGTGTCCCATACAACTAAAGGAGAAGCGCTGCCATCATTGTCAAGAAAAAACTGATGTCATGGGAAATAATCAGATGGGGGAAATTTTTCAGCCAAAAGGGGTTCAATCGCCAGCGATTTTTAGGGGTATATTTGGGAGTTTAATACGTAAACATACAGGGGAGTGATCTGAGATGGACCTGGAGAGATACTCTGCCGAGTCTACAGCTGTAAGGAGGGATGTGTGTACCAGCATTAGGTCGGTACGAGATAGGGCCTCAAATTGAGGGGTGAAGCACGAATATTGTCAGGTATATTTCACTGGGTGGATACCAATGGGAATTTATTAGTTACAATGTAACCTTCAATATAAGATTAGTTTCACTCTTTAGCAATTTGTAATAATCATACAATTGTATCTATACAGATAATTCACTAGTGCTTGCGCACTTTACATTGACACATGTAATCGTTTCGGATAGGGCAAGGATGCGTTATAACATTTTTAAACTTTATAACATTATAACGCATCCTTGCCCTATCTGAACCTATTACATGTGTCAATGTAAAGTGCGCAAGCACTAGTGAATTATCTGTATAGATACAATTGTATCATTATTACAAATTGCTAAAGAGTGAAACAAATCTTATATTGAAGGTTACGTTGTAACTAATAAATTCCCATTGGTATCCACCCAGTGAAATATATGTATCACATCATCCAAGGGAAAACCACTAAGATTTATCTACCATTGAACAGTGAATATTGTCAGGTATAAGGGGTTCTAGCTCTCCATACATCTGTAATATTGAATTCTAAAAGGAGAGAGTGGAGGGAGGAAGGAGCTGGAAATACGGGATCCTGGCCAGGGCAGAGGAATTTATCGAAATGCTTGTTTCAGGTGGAGTTGAAGTCACCCAACCAGATACTAGGTACAGACGGGTGACTGGTTACAAATGATAAAATAACATTAATAGTTGCAAGTGAAAAAGGGAGGAGGAACATAAACCCTATTAGGAGAAATGGTTTATGGTAAAGAAGACAGTGTATCAGAACAAATTTACCATTTGGGTCCTAAGTCATATTTACCAGGTGAAAGTGGATAGAGAGTTTGATCAATATTGTGACACCCCTGGTCGGATTAGTGAATATGGAATGATATGACCAACCAATCCAAGGTCTTTTTAGAAGACAGAGTTTGTCACCCGTCATGTGGGTCTCCTGAAGGCATATAATATCACAGTCGTGCTTTGTAGACATCTAAACACAAAGGCTCTCTTTTAATTCGGCCATTAAGACCTCTCACATTCCATGTTAAAAAAAATATATGTCTAGGCCCAACCATCCAGGATGGACCAGTATATGAGTAGCATAATATACCTGTGATCTAAAAAGAAAGAGAAGTATGATATGCATTGTGGAAACAAACATGCAAAAAAACTGGTAAAAACAATTCCCCTCACCCCACCCTACTAACATGCACAGAAGCATGAGGTCTTGGAGGTGAAATTTACAATTTTTTATTTTTTTTGCAGATATAAATTTTGAATTAATTTTTTTCTGTAACACAGAAGGTTTTACGAGGGTAACACAACTCAGTATTTATTGCCCAGATTCTGCAGTTTTTAGAAAAATCTCACATGGGGCCCTAGTGTGCTGATGAACTGAAGCACAGGCCTTGGAAGCAAAGGTGCACCTAGTGAATTTTAGGGCCTTCTATATATTAGATTATATTTTAGGCACCATGTCAGGTTTGAAGAGGTCTTGTGATGCCAAAACAAAGGAAACACCCCAAATAAATACCCCATTTTGGAAACTACACCCACAAGGAATTCATAAAGGGGTATAGTGAGCATTTTGACACCACAGGTGTTTCATAAATTTTATTAGAATTTGGACGTGAAAATTAATTTTTTTACATTTTTCCAATCAGGTGACATTTTAACTAAAAAAAAATAATTTCCACAAGGAATAAAGAATAAAAAGCCCCCCAACACTTGTAAAGCAACTTCTCCAGAGCATGTAAATACCCCATATGTGGCCATAAACGTCTGTTTGGGCAAACGGCAGAGCTTAGAAGGGAAGACGTGCCATTTGGCTTTTGGAGCCAACTCTAGGATGTTGACTGTACACAATGTAGACAGCGAGCACTGCATCCGAGTCATTTTGGAGAGAGGGAGGGAGCTCCCTCTTATCCCACCGACACCCGGCGATAAAATCGCCGAGTGTCTGTGTGTCCGATGGCAGCCGGGGACCTAATAGGGGTTAAAGCGGTCAAGCAGGGATGCCCCCAGCCCTCAGCTACCTCTGGTAGCTGAGAGCAGGGAGATTTGACAGCTCCCTGCTCTGTTTACTTATTCTGATACAGCGCCGTAAAAAGGTTATTGCATCGGAATAAAGCCCGTTAGTGGCCGCCGTAAAAACACTATGGGGCGGTCACTAACGGGTTAAAGATCAAATATTGCCACAGTAACTTCAATATTATTTATTTTTCATTCCTTTTTGTTTTGCATACAGTTTCTAATAGAATCTAAAGCAGTTAAAAAGCGGGGTAGAGGAAAGAGTGTCAGGGAGGCTAGTCCTGATCTGGAACAACGCAAACAAGTTGCCAAGTTGGCGAATGAGGGGGACGTCAGGTCAGGGGTAGCACTGCTGCTACTAGACACCTCCTCTAGCAACCAGTGGAATTTCTGCTCCAGTAAGGAGGGGAATGAGAACATAGGAAAGGCTAAACAAGTCCTGGTAGTGGGAGACTCTATTATTAGGGGAACAGATAGGGCAATCTGTCACAAAGACTAGGAATACCACATTGTTCGCTGGCTTCCGGGTGCTCGGGTTCGGCATATCATGGATCGGGTTGACAGATTATTGGGAGGGGCTGGTGAAGGCCCAGGGGTTATGTGCAAATTGCCACAAATGACAACGTTAGAGGTAGGTGGAAGGTTCTAAAACAAGATTTCAGGGACTTGGGTAACATGCTCAGGGCAAGGACCTCAAATGTAGTATTTTCAGAACTCGTACCACCTACCACACCGGAGAGACAGCGGGAGATTAGGGAGGTGAATAAGTGAATAAAGAATTGGTGTAGGAAGGAGAGATTTGGGTTCTTGGAGAAGTGGGCTGACTTTTCTGTTGGCTACAGACTCTACGGTAGGGATGGGCTGCACCTAAATGGGGAGGGTGCAGCTTTTTTGGGAGAAAAGATGGCTAGAAGGTTGGAGATGTGATTAAACTAGGGAATGGGGGGCAATTGCTGTATAAAAGAGAACAGCGTAGCTAGTGAGCTGGGGCTACGAAATTAACATGGAATAGAGGAATGGGTTAGAACAGTTAATAGGAAAAAGAAGAAAAGTGGTATGGATAAACACATAAAGTGCATGTATACCAATGCCAGAAGCCCCAATAACAAGATTGAGGAATTGGAGTTCATAATCCTGGAGGAGAATAGTGATATAGTGGAGATAAGTGAGACATGGCTGGATGATAGATATGACTGGGCTGTTAATATGCAGGGTTACAGTCTGTTTATAAATGATCGTACTAATTAGAAAGGGGAGGGGTTTGTTAAATCCTGCCTAAAACCCATCCTGCATGATGATATCTGAGGGAAATGATCATGTGAAGTCCTTATGGATGGAAATAAGGGGAGGGACAAAGAATAATAAAATAAAGATAGGTGTTTGTTGTAAGTCTTCAAGTATAATGGAAGAAGCAGAAAATCAACTATTAAAGCAAATAGATGAGGCGGCAAATCATAAAGAAGTCATTATTATGGGGGGCTTTAACTACCCTGATATAAACTGGGGGACAGAAACCTGCAGGTCCAGCAAAGGAAACAGGTTTTTGACAATAATTAAGGACAATTATCTTTCACAACGGGTGCAGAATCAACAAGAGGGGGGGGGGGGGATCCTAGACCTAGTTTTAACCAATAGGCCGGATAGGATATCAAAAGTACAGGTTGGGGGTCACCTTGGGTGTGGGTGTGACCACAAGATATAACATTTTCATGTATCCTATAATAAGATGTTTGGTATAGTACCTACAAAAACTCTAAACTTCATAAAGGCCAATTTTTATGGGCTAAGGGATGAGCTTAACCTCTTAAGGACGCAGCCTAGTTTGGGCCTTAAGACTCAGAGCCCATTTTTTAAATCATATTTCACTTTATGTGGTAATAACGTCGGAATGCTTAAACCTATCCAAGCGATTTTCTCGTGACACATTGGGCTTCATGTCATGGTAAAATTTGGTTGATATATTCAGTGTTTATTGGTGAAAAGTTGCAAAATGTAGAGAAAATTTAGAAAAAATAGAATTTTTCTGAATTTAAATGCATCTGTTTTTAAAACAGACGGTTATACAACCCAAAATAGTTACTAGTTCACATTTCCCATATGTCTACTTTAGATTTGCATCGTTTTTTAAATATTTTTTTATTTTTCTTGGGCGTCACAAGGCTTAGAACATAAACAGCATGTTAGGGATCTGCCAGGTACTACGTCTAGGTATACTCCTGGGATTAATCAATCCACACCTGAGGCCAGACCTGTTCGACTGACACCATCTCCCACCAACCAGGGTGGCAGGCTCAGGAGTGGGAGAGCCTATCGCGGCCTGGTCAGTCGGAGTTAGCTCCGCCCCCTGTCCTTTATTACCTGCTGTGTTCTCCTCCTCAGTGCTTGTAATTCTTTTGGATTCCTGGCCCCACTGCTGCTTGCTCCAGCCTGCTTCTGCCGTGCTTCTGCCTTGCTGCTGTTCTGCTTAACCCGCTTTGCTTTGCCTCCGGCTTGCTTCCTCCTCCGTGCTCACTTGAGTATACTCCACTTCATCCTGGTCCTGACAACTCATTCACCGCTCCGTTTCCTCGCGGCGTTCCGTGGGCTACTGCCCCTTCCCTTGCGTGTTCCCTGTTTGTTCTCCCGTGCACTTAGACAGCGTAGGGACCGCCGCCCAGTTGTACCACGTCGCCTAGGGCGGGTCGTTGCAAGTAGGCAGGGACAGGGCGGTGGGTAGATTAGGGCTCACTTTCCCTTCACCTCCTTCCTGCCATTACATAATTACAAGCCACTTACCTAGTCTACCATTTCCCCTACGCTGACTCTATCATGGACCCCCTTGAGACCCTGACCCAGCAGATGCAGGGCCTCTCCCTACAGGTCCAGGCCCTGGCCCAGAGGGTCAACCAGGGTGACGCTGCCGTAGTAGTTCCCCTCACCTCACCTCTAGAACCCGACCTCAAGTTACCTGACCGGTTCTCAGGGGACCGTAAGACGTTTCTCTCCTTCCGGGAGAGTTGCAGACTGTATTTCCGCCTTAAACCCCACTCCTCAGGTTCCGAGAACCAGCGGGTGGGTATCATCATATCCCGACTCCAGGAAGGGCCCCAAGAGTGGGCCTTCTCCTTGGCTCCTGATGCCCCTGAACTTTCCTCTGTTGATCACTTTTTCTCTGCCCTCGGACTCATTTACGATGAGACTGACAGGACTGCTTTAGCCGAGAGTCAGCTGGTGACCTTACGTCAGGGTAGGAGACCGGTTGAGGAGTACTGTTCTGATTTTAGAAAGTGGTGCGTAGCTTCTCGGTGGAATGATCCGGCCCTAAGGTGCCAGTTTAGGTTAGGATTATCTGACGCCCTGAAGGATCTGCTGGTTAGCTACCCCTCTTCTGACTCCCTTGACCAGGTTATGGCCCTAGCAGTACGACTTGACCGACGTCTCAGGGAACGTCAGCTTGAACGCTTCAATGTGCTCTCCTCTGACTTTTCTGCGATCCCCCCCGAGGTCCCGTCTCCTCGCCCCTCCACGGAGGACTCGGAGGTACCTATGCAACTCGGGGCCTCCATGTCCCCTCGACAACGTAGGGAGTTTCGCAGAATGAATGGTCTCTGCTTCTACTGTGGGGACGACAAGCATCTTCTGAACACCTGTCCCAGGCGCAAGAATAAAAAGCCGGAAAACTTCCGCGCCTAAGTGATCATCGGGGAGGTCACTTGGGCGCACAGGTATTTCCCGTTAATGTGAAACGCAATAAAATTTTGCTTCCCTTTCAGGTCTCATCTGCTAATATCATGTCTGTGGAATTTGCTATGTCTCTAAAAATGCCTTTTATTGATTTACCTTATCCTATCCCTGTAGTAGGTATCGACTCAACTCCCCTTGCTAATGGTTATTTTACTCAGCGTACTCCTGTTTTTGAACTCCTGGTTGGCTCCATGCATTTGGAGCAGTGCTCTGTATTGGTGATGCAGGGATTATCGTCTGATCTGGTATTAGGTCTTCCCTGGTTGCAGTTGCATAATCCCACGTTTGATTGGAATACTGGGGATCTCACCAAATGGGGTAGTGAATGTCTTATGTCATGTCTTTCTGTTAACTCTATTTCTCCCCGGGAGGAGGTAAACACGCTTCCTGAGTTTGTTCAGGACTTCGCCGATGTGTTTTCTAAGGAGGCCTCCGAGGTGTTGCCCCCCCATAGAGATTACGATTGCGCCATCGATTTGGTGCCTGGTGCCAAGCTTCCTAAGGGTAGGATATTTAATCTTTCATGTCCTGAACGTGAAGCTATGAGGGTGTATATCCAAGAATGCCTGGCCAAGGGTTTCATTCGCCCCTCGACTTCTCCTGTAGGTGCTGGCTTCTTCTTTGTGGGGAAGAAGGATGGTGGTCTTAGGCCATGCATTGATTATCGTAACCTGAATAAGGTCACCGTAAGGAACCAGTACCCACTTCCTTTGATTCCGGATCTTTTTAATCAGGTTCAGGGAGCCCAATGGTTTTCTAAGTTCGATCTACGGGGGGCATATAACCTTATCCGCATCAAAGAGGGGGATGAGTGGAAAACTGCGTTCAACACACCCGAGGGTCATTTCGAATACCTGGTCATGCCCTTTGGGTTGTGTAATGCCCCTGCTGTCTTCCAGAATTTTATTAATGAAATCCTGAGAGATTACCTGGGTAATTTTCTTGTTGTGTACCTTGATGACATACTGGTGTTTTCCAAGGACTGGTCCTCCCACGTGGAGCATGTCAGGAAGGTGCTCCAGGTCCTTCGGGAGAATAATCTGTTTGCTAAGACTGAAAAATGTGTCTTTGGGGTACAGGAGATACCATTTTTAGGGCAAATCCTCACTCCTCATGAATTCCGCATGGACCCTGCCAAGGTTCAGGCTGTGGCGGAATGGGTCCAACCTGCCTCCCTTAAGGCGTTACAGTGTTTTTTAGGGTTCGCCAACTATTACAGGAGATTTATTGCCAACTTCTCGGTCGTCGCTAAGCCCCTTACGGACCTTACTCGCAAGGGTGCTGATGTCCTCCATTGGCCCCCTGAGGCCGTCCAGGCCTTTGAGACCCTCAAGAAGTGCTTTATCTCGGCCCCCGTGCTGATTCAGCCCAACCAAGAGGAGCCATTTATTGTGGAGGTTGACGCATCCGAGGTGGGAGTGGGGGCCGTCTTGTCCCAGGGTACCAGCTCCCTCAACCATCTCCGCCCCTGTGCTTACTTCTCTAGGAAGTTTTCGCCCACGGAGAGTAACTATGATATTGGCAACCGCAAACTTCTAGCCATTAAATGGGCTTTTGAAGAGTGGCGGCACTTCCTGGAGGGGGCCAGACACCAGGTAACGGTCCTTACGGATCACAAGAATCTGGTTTTCCTAGAATCGGCCCGGAGGCTTAATCCTAGACAAGCTCGGTGGGCACTATTCTTTACCAGATTTAATTTCTTGGTTACCTATAGGGCTGGGTCCAAGAATATTAAGGCTGATGCCCTGTCACGTAGTTTCTTGGCCAATCCTCCTTCCGAGAAGGATCCTGCTTGTATTTTACCCCCTGGTATAATCGTTTCTGCCACGGATTCTGATTTAGCTTCTGATATCGCGGCTGATCAGAGTGCAGCTCCCGGGAACGTCCCTGGGGACAAACTGTTTGTTCCCCTGCAATACCGGCTAAGGGTACTCAGGGAAAACCATGACTCCGCTCTATCTGGTCATCCTGGCATCTTGGGCACCAAACACCTCATTACCAGAAACTATTGGTGGCCTGGGTTGCCTAAAGACGTTAGGGCTTACGTCGCCGCTTGTGAGGTTTGCGCTAGGTCCAAAACCCCTAGGTCACTACCTGCGGGCCTACTACGTTCCTTGCCCATTCCCCAGAGACCTTGAACCCATATCTCCATGGATTTTATCACCGATTTGCCTCCATCTCAGGGCAAGTCGGTGGTGTGGGTGGTAGTAGACCGCTTCAGCAAGATGTGCCACTTTGTGCCCCTTAAGAAGCTACCTAACGCCAAGACGTTAGCTTCTTTGTTTGTGAAACACATCCTGTGTCTCCATGGGGCCCCAGTCAATATCGTTTCTGACAGAGGGGTACAATTTGTTTCCTTATTTTGGAGAGCCTTTTGTAAAAAGTTGGAGATTGATCTGTCCTTCTCCTCCGCCTTCCATCCCGAAACTAATGGCCAAACGGAGAGGACTAACCAGTCCCTGGAACAATATTTAAGGTGTTTCATCTCTGACTGTCAATTCGATTGGGTCTCATTCCTTCCCCTTGCTGAATTTTCCCTGAATAACCGGGTCAGTAACTCGTCAGGGGTCTCCCCGTTTTTCTGTAATTTCGGGTTTAACCCAAGGTTCTCCTCCATTTCCCCTGGTTGTTCCAATAATCCTGAGGTAGAGGATGTTCATCGGGAACTGTGCACTGTCTGGGCCCAGGTTCAGAAGAACCTAGAGGCGTCCCAGAGCGCACAAAAGATTCAGGCGGATAGTAGACGTTCTGCTAACCCCCGGTTTGTCGTCGGGGATTTGGTCTGGTTGTCGTCCAGGAACTTGCACCTTAAGGTCCCGTCCAGGAAGTTTGCTCCCCGATTTATTGGGCCTTATAAGATCATTGAAGTCCTCAACCCTGTATCCTTCCGTCTGGAGCTGCCCCCATCCTTTCGCATACATGACGTCTTCCATGCCTCCCTCCTTAAACGCTGCTCCCCGTCCTGGTCCCCCTCGAGGAAACCTCCTGTTCCTGTTCTCACCCCTGAGGGGGTGGAATTCGAGGTGGCCAAGATTATGGACAGTAGGATGGTCCAGGGCTCCCTCCAGTACCTGGTCCATTGGAGAGGGTACGGGCCGGAGGAGAGGACTTGGGTACCTGCCCGTGATGTTCACGCTGGGGTATTGATCAGGAGGTTCCACCTTCTCTTCCCTACTAAACCGGGTCCTCTTAGTAAGGGTCCGGTGGCCCCTCATAAAAGGGGGAGTACTGTTAGGGATCTGCCAGGTACTATGTCTAGGTATACTCCTGGGATTAATCAATCCACACCTGAGGCCAGACCTGTTCGACTGACACCATCTCCCACCAACCAGGGTGGCAGGCTCAGGAGTGGGAGAGCCTATCGCGGCCTGGTCAGTCGGAGTTAGCTCCGCCCCCTGTCCTTTTTTACCTGCTGTGTTCTCCTCCTCAGTGCTTGTAATTCTTTTGGATTCCTGGCCCCACTGCTGCTTGCTCCAGCCTGCTTCTGCCGTGCTTCTGCCTTGCTGCTGTTCTGCTTAACCCTGACAACTCATTCACCGCTCCGTTTCCTCGCGGCGTTCTACTGCCCCTTCCCTTGCGTGTTCCCTGTTTGTTCTCCCGTGCACTTAGACAGCGTAGGGACCGCCGCCCAGTTGCACCCCGTCGCCTAGGGCGGGTCGTTGCAAGTAGGCAGGGACAGGGCGGTGGGTAGATTAGGGCTCACTTTCCCTTCACCTCCTTCCTGCCATTACACAGCAATTTCTCATATTTTTAAGAAAATTTCAAAAGCCTTTTTTTAAAGGTACCTCTTCAGTTCTGAAGTGGCTTTGAGGGACCTATGTATTAGAAACCCCCATAGAACACCCCATTTTAAAAACTAGGCCCGTCAAAGTATTCAAAACAGTATTTAGAAAGTTTTTTAACCCTTCAGGCATTTCACAGGAATTAAAGCGAAGTGGAGGTGAAATTTGCAAATTTCATTTTTCTTGCTGAATTTCAATTTTATTCATTTTTGTTCTGTAACACAGAAGGTTTTACCAGAGAAATACTACTAAATATGTATTGTCCAGATTCTGCCGTTTTTAGAAATGTCCCACATGTGTCTCTAGTGTACTCGTGGACTAAAACACAAGCCCTAGAATCAAAGAAGCACCTAGTGCATTTTGAGGCCTCTTTTTTTATTAGAATATATTATATATATTATAAAATATATATTTTAGGCAGCATGCCAGGTTTGAAGAGGTGTTGAGGTGCCAAAACAGTAGGAATCCCCCAATAGTGACCCCATTTTGGAAACTACACTCGTCAAGGAATTCATTTATGGTTGTTGTTATCATTTTGAAAGCACAGTTTTTTCACAGTACCTATTTGAATTGGACTGTGAAATTAAAAAAATGGCATTATTTCCAATCAGATGTCATTTTTTATCAAAATTTCTTATTTTCATAGGGAACAAAATACCCCATTTTGTTGCACAATTTGTCCTGAGTGCGGCAATACCCTATTTGTGTTGATAAACTGCCGTTTGGGCCCATGGGAGGGCTCAGAAGGAAAGGACCACCATTTGGACTACTGAAGCTTTTCTGGTGCTAAGTCATGTATGCAGAAGCCTCTGAGGTACCAGTACAGTTGAAACCCCCAAGAAGTGACCCCATTTTAAAAACTACACCCCTTAAGACATTCATCTAGAGGTGTAGTGAGCATTTTAACCCCACAGGTACTGTGTAAAAGATAATGCGCAGCAGATGGTGCAGAGTGAGATTTGCAATTTCGATATATATATATATATGCCATGTCAGTGCAGAAAATCAACTATTAAAGCAAATAGATGAGGCGGCAAATCATAAAGAAGTCATTATTATGGGGGGCTTTAACTACCCTGATATAAACTGGGGGACAGAAACCTGCAGGTCCAGCAAAGGAAACTGGTTTTTGACAATAATTAAGGACAATTATCTTTCACAACGGGTGCAGAATCAACAAGAGGGGGGGGGGGGGGATCCTAGACCTAGTTTTAACCAATAGGCCGGACAGGATATCAAAAGTACAGGTTGGGGGTCACCTTGGGTGTGGGTGTGACCACAACATATTACATTTTCATGTATCCTATAATAAGATGTTTGGTATAGTACCTACAAAAACTCTAAACTTCATAAAGGCCAATTTTTATGGGCTAAGGGATGAGCTTAACCTCTTAAGGACGCAGCCTAGTTTGGGCCTTAAGACTCAGAGCCCATTTTTTAAATCATATTTCACTTTATGTGGTAATAACGTCGGAATGCTTAAACCTATCCAAGCGATTTTCTCGTGACACATTGGGCTTCATGTCATGGTAAAATTTGGTTGATATATTCAGTGTTTATTGGTGAAAAGTTGCAAAATGTAGAGAAAATTTAGAAAAAATAGCATGTGCCACCGGAGATATACACCCCATAAGTTGCAATGTGGGTTCTCCCAGGTATGGCAATACCCTACATGTGGCTTTTATTAGCTGCCTGGGCACACGGCAGGGCTCAGAAGGGAAAGATGAGGGGGATGAGCTTTGCGGAGTCCATCAGGGTAAATTAAAAATTAAGGGATGTATGATAAATTCAAAAACAATCTTTCATACAGAGCCCTGGTTTTTCGGGACACGTGTCGCATTGGTATGTTGTGTCCTTCCTTATCCCCCTCTTTGAGCAGACTCAGCACCTCTTTTGACTTTTTCCCTTCTTGCCAGTTTGGGGAACTTCTCCTGGAAAGTGTTGCGCTAGTACGATGCGTGTGGCGTCGCTTCCAGAAGTACTGGGTGCCCCCCCTTCTTGGTAACTAAAGATTAGGTTCTTGATAACCACCTCTTGAAATTCCAGGAAAGTTCCCCTCTGGCCTGCACATCGACGTAGCACGTATGCATTGTACAATGCCATCTGTATGATGTACACGGCCAGCTTCTTATACCACACCCTCGTTTTCCGCATGGCGCTGTAGGGTTTCAGGACTTGATCTGACAAGTCCACCCCTCCCATGTACCTATTGTAGTCCAGGATGCAGTGTGGTTTGGGGGTCTCTGTACTGGTACCTCGTACAGGTACATTGGTACTGGTGTGGCCATGTATTGTTGTCAATACAAGGACATCTCTCTTGTCCTTCTACTTGACACACAATATGTTGCTGCTAGAATGTGCCCTGCTCTCACCCCTTCTGAGTGTTTGCCCAAGCAGAGTCTTAGGGACGCCTCTCAGATTTTTTTCTAGCAGTGCCGCATGCCACAGTACTTCTGGAAGCGAGGCACTTGAAGAGTGGAACGCTGGTATAAAAACTATCCAGGTAACCCTGGTCCAGCAGTGGGTGCACCAAATCCCACACAATTTTTGCATTAATTCCCAGTAAGGGGGGGGGGGGCATTCTGGGGGCTGAATACTGCTGTCCTTCCCTTCATATATCCTAAATTTGTAGGTATACCCTGATGCACTCTCGCACAGCTGATACATCTTCACGCCATACCTTGCCCTCTTACTCGGCAGGTACTGGCGGAATTGAAGCCTCCCTTTAAAATGTACCAGGGACTCATCAATAGAAATACACTTCTCGGGGGTGTATGCTTGGGCAAACCAGGCACTGAAATGGTCTAATAGGGGTCTCAGTTTGTACAAACGGTCAAAACTGGGGTCATCTCGGGGTGGGCACTGCTCATTATCCGTATAATGTAAGAAGCGAAGTATTGCCTCATAACGCATCCTGGACATGGCCATACGGTACATCGGGGTGTGGTATAAGTTGTCCGTGCTCCAGTAGGTCCTAATGGACGGCTTTTTCAGAAGCCCCATGTTCAAGTGAAGTCCCCAGAACTTGCCCAACTCTGCTGCATGTACTGGGGTCCACCTGTGGGATTGGGCATAAAATGATGTGGGGTTCTTAGTAATATACTGTTGGGCATATAAATTCGTCCATAAGATCTATAAAGTCATCAGTAAAGAAGAACTTGAAAAAGTCCATTTCACTGAGCCCTGCCGTATAAAATTTTATCCCTGAACTGCCCGTGTACTCTGGGATTTGGGGCTCATAAATGTCTGGTGTGGGGGTCCAAATGGGGTCACTTTGCTTGGGGGCTTGAACTGAGGCGGGGTCATCTCGCTCAGGGGCTTCAACTGTGGTGATGGTCCTGGGCTGTCTCCTAGGGGGTTCCTCTTCTTCATCGCTGGATGAGGAGGTGGATAAATAAAACAGAGTCTCACCAGCCTACGACTCTGTGTCGGAGGCAAGAAATGAATATGCCTCTTCTGCACTAAATGTCCGTTGGGACATGTTTGGGTATGTTCACACGGCCAAATTTCAGACGTATACGAGGCGTATTATGCCTCGTTTTACGTCTGAAAATACGGCTCCAATACGTCGGCAAACATCTGCCCATTCATTTGAATGGGTTTGCCAACGTACTGTGCAGACGACCTGTTATTTACGCATCGTCGTTTGACAGCTGTCAAACGACGACGCGTAAAAATACAGCCTCGTCAAAAGACGTGCAGGACACTTCTTTGGACGTTTTTGGAGCTGTTTTCTCATAGACTCCAATGAAAACAGCTCCAAAAATGGACGTAAAAAACGCCGCGAAAACGGCGCGAAAAACGCCGCGAAAAATGCAAGTTGGTAAAAAAACGTCTGAAAAGCAGGGTCTGTTTTCCCTTGAAAACAGCTCTGGATTTTCAGACGTTTTGGTTGAGTACGTGTGAACATACCCTTTGATTGCTTCCCTAACTAGGAACAATAGGCTGCTACCTAAACCAGCCAAAAAAATTGGTGTTTTTATAGAACGAGTGGGCTTCCCTGAGACTAAACCTAACTAGGGCGAGGGTTCCTAGCACTAAACCTAACTAGATTTTATTTGAACTTCCCTGAGACTAAATCTAACTACGGCGACTATTCCATGACACTACACCTAACTAGATTATTCCGAGCTTCCCTAACACTAAACCTAACTACGGTGACGGGTGCCTGACACTAAACCTATCTAGATTATTCCGAGCTTCCCTGACGCTAAACCTAACTACGGTGATGGACCCCTAACGCTAGATCTATCTACGGTGACGGATTCCTGATGCTAAATTCAAGGACGATATACCTAACTACACCTTTTGACGGTTCCCTGACACTAACTAACCCTAATACTAAACTAACCAGTTAAATTATCTAAATTAACAGTTTTGTTTTTTTTTGTTTTGTTTTATATGTTTTTTATAAAGAAAAAAAAGAAAAAAATAATCCCCAGGGACCAAGAAATTGGTCCTGAAGACTAAGAAGTGGTCAGTGATAGGTGATCACTGACCAAAACCGTGGGGGGAACACAAGGAGGAAGGGTACAGGAATGGGTAGTGGATAGGAGAGGATGCCGAAAAAAGTTGTTTTTTAGACTTTTTTTTTACTTTCTCTTCTCTCTCTCTTTCTCACAACCGCTCTGAACGCCTCGCTATCTCCAACAGAGGCGTTCAGGGCGGGAGCGGCAGGATGTGATGTCAGGGAGAGGAAGTGAAGAGACCGATCGCCACTATTGGACAGTTACTCACTAACTGACCAATAGTGGCGATCGTGGAGGCGGGACCATCGCGACAGGTCCCTGCGTATTGAGCTGTGATAGCCTGCTGTCAGAAACAGCAGCTGTCACAGCTCGTGCACGCGCCGGTGGAATATGGCGATGCATTTTCCCTGCGACTTACTATTCCATCGCTGAGCGCAAACGTGTCGGTCAGCGCGACGGAATAGTGCGTCGCTGAGCGCGAAGGGGTTAAGGACACTGGAACAATGGCCTCAAAAATATAAATACACAAACTAAATGGGACATTTTTAAAAGTCTCTTAACCCCTTCCCAGCATTTGTCGTAAGTATATGTCATGGAAAGCCAGTGCTTCCCGCAAAATGTTGTATATTTAACACAAATGTTTGGCACCGGCTCAGTAGCTGAGTCGGTGCCATAATCACCGGATCTCAGCTGTATCTGACAGCTGACATACGGCTGTAATGGCGGGGACCGAAATTAGCTTCGATCCCCGCCATTAACCCCTTAAGTTCAGCGCTCAAACGCGAGTGCTGCACTTAAGGTGTTTGCAGCTCATCGGAACCCCAGCAATGAAATTGCCAGGGTTCCGGTGGCTGCAATGGCGACCGGAGGCCTAATACTGGCCTCCCGGTCTGCCTAGCACGGAAGCCGGTCAATATCCGCCCGGCGGCGGAGCCTGATCGGCTTCCGTAGCCGCCGACAAGATGGCGCCGGCTCAGGAGCTGATCCGGCGTCATCAGCGATGGAAGTCAGCTGTATGTTACAGCTGATATCAACCTGTAACGGGCCCGATCCCTGCCATTAACCCCTTCGATGCAGCAATCGAAAGCGATTGCTGCATCGTAGCGGTTACTAGCAGATCGCAGACCAACACTGACAGGCAATCAGGACTGGCGACTGCTGCTATGGCAACAGGAGACACAATGGCCTCCTGCTCTGCCATTATGGAAGTCGATTTAGGAACCCGCCGGGAGGCGAAGCCTAATCGGCTTGTTGTCAGTGAATGACTGACAGATCTAATATATTGCACTACGTAGGTAGTGCAAAATATTAGAAAAAAAAAATCTGACAGTTGGACCTTCAAGTCCCCTAGTGGGACTTGAGAAAAAGTGTAAAAAAAAAAGTATAAAAAAGTGTAAAAAAAAGTGCAAAAAATAAAAGTTTGAAATCAATAAAAGTTTCAAGTAATAAAATAAAATACAATCCCCCTTTTACTCTTATCAAGTCCTTTATTATTGAAAAATAATAATAAACCATACGTATTTGGCATCGCCGCGACCGTAACGACCTGAGGTTTCAAAATATTATATTATTTATTGCACGAGGCGAACAGTGTAAAAAAAAACAAACGTTAAAAACTTTACCAGAGTTTCTGTTTTTTGGTCACTTTGCCCTACAAATATTGGAATAAAAAGTGATCAAAAAGTCGCACGTAACCAAAAATGGTACCTATAAAAACTATAGCTTGTCCCGCAAAAAACAAGCCCTCATACAGCTCCGTCAACAAAAAAAGAAAAAATTAAAAAGTTATGGTTCTCACAACTTGGTGACAGAAAAAATACATTCTTTTTACAAAAAGTTGTAAAACATAAAAAAGTTCTATAAATTAGGTATCAGCGGAATCGTACCGACCCGCAGAATAAAGTTAACATGTAATTTATAACGCATGGTGAACGCTGTATAAAAAAAACCTAAAAAGCTGTGCCAGAATTGCGTTTTTTTGTTTACCTGGCATCCCAAAAAATAGGATAAAAGGTGATCAAAAAGTTGCATGTACCCCAAAATGGTACCAATAATAACTACAGCTCGTCCCACAACAAACCAGCCCTCATACCACTACGTCTATGAAAAATAAAATTAGTTAAGGCTCCAATAAGTCAGGAAATAAAAAAATATGCAGTTATGCAGGTCTGAGGGGAACATTTCTTCTGTTTCAAGAGGCGATTTATCAAGGACCTAAAATTAGGGAACGAGGAAGGGGAGAGCCCAAACATATCCGCTGGAAGCGACGGTGCCCGTATTATACCAGGACAACACTTTCCCAGCAAAATTCCCCAAACTGCAAATGTGCGAAGTGTGGACCAAAAGGGGGATAAGAAAGAACGCCATATATCAGTGCGACACCAGCCTGTGCAGAAAGGATTGCTTAACAGCGTAACACACATCTATGGATTATTTTATTATTTTTTTACCCCATTATTATACCACATGACTATGCCCCTTATATACTCCACCCAGCTTACATGTACCCCCACATTATAAATGGAAACACCAGCAATACTCAAACAAATCTACTAATAAGCAAAATCCGCTCTCCAAAAGCCAAATGGTGCTCTCTCCGCTCTGAACCCTACAGCGTGCCCAAACAGCAGTTTCCTTCCACATATATGGCATCGTCATACCCGGGAGAACCCTTTTAACAATTTTTGGGGTGTGTGTCTCCAGCGTCATAAGCTGGGCATGACATATTTGCCACTGAATGGCATATCATTTATGGAAAAGACCTGTGGGGTGAAAATGCTCACTACACCCCTTAATAAATGCCTTGAGGGGTGCAGTTTCCATAATGGGGTCACTTCTCAGGGGTTTCTTTTTATTATTTCACATCTGAGCCTCTGCAGTTGTGAACCACTACTTTGTAAATCGCCAAATTAGGCTTCAATTTGACATGGTACGCTTTCACTCCTGAGCCTGGTCGAATGTCCAGGCAAAAGATTAGTGCCCCATGTAGGGTGTTTCTAAAACCAGGAAACACAGCATAATAATTAGAGAGCTGTCTTGTTATGGTGGCACAAGCTGGGCATCACATATTGGCATATCTATGGAAAAAAAAATCCCATTTTCACTCTGCAACATCGAGTGCACACTAATTTCTACAAAACCCCTGCAGGGTTAAAATGCTTACTACACCCCTAGGTAAATGCATTGAGGGGTGTAGTTTCCAAAATTGGGTCACTTCTGGGGGGTTTCCACTGTTTTGGGCCCACAGGCGCCCAGAAACCAATCCAGCAACATCTGCACTCCAAATGGCGGTCCTTCCCTTCTGAGCCCGGCCGTTTGCCCAAACAGCAGTTTATGACCACATATGGGGTATTGCCGTACTCGGGAGAAATTGCTTTACAAATGTTGTGTTCTTTTTTTCCTTTATTTGTTGAGAAAATGAAAAAATTTGCGCTAAAGCTACGTCTTATTGAAGAAAAAGGATTGTTCTTATTTTTTTACTGCCCAATTCTAATAAATTCTATGAAACATCTGTGTGGTCAAAATGCTTACTACACCCCTAGATGAATTCCTCAAAAGGTGTTGTTTCCTAAATGGAGTCACTTTTTGGGCGTATTCATTGTTTTGTCCCCTCAGGGGCTTTGCAAATGTGACCTGGCCTCCGCAAACCATTCCTGCTAAATGTGATCTCCAAAAGCCAAATAGCGCTCTTTCACTTCTAAGCCCTGCCGTATGTCCAAACATCCATTTATTACCACATGTGGGGTATTGTTTTACTTGGGAGAAATTGCTTTACAAATTTTACGGCGCTTTTTCTCCTTCAGTTCTTGTGGAAATTAGAACAAATTAGCTAAACCTAAATTTTCTTTCCAAAAATTTAGATTGACATTTTCAGGGCCTACTTCCAATAATTTATGCAAAATACCTGTGGGCTCAAAACGCTCACTATACCCCTAGATAATTTCCTCAATGGGTGTAGTTTCCAAAATGGGGTCACTTGTGGGGGTTTCCACTATTTTGTCCCCTCAGGGGCTTTGTAAATGTCACATGGCCTCCGCAAACTATTCCTGCTAAATTTGAGCTCTAAAAGCCAAATAGCGCTCTTTCCCTTGTAAGCCCTGCCATGTGTCCAAACAACTGTTTATTACCACATGTGGGGTATTGTTTTACTCGGGAGAAATTGCTTTACAAATTTGGTGGTGCTTTTTCTCTAGTCCTTGTGGAAATGAGAAAAATAGTTGCTAAACCTACATTTTCTTTGAAAAAATGTAGATTTTAATTTTCACGTCCTACTTCCAATAATTTCTGTAAAAAACCTGTGAGGTCAAAATGCTCACTATACCCCTAGATAATTTCCTTGAGGTGTGTAGTTTCCCAGGTGGGGTCACTTTTGTGGGATTTCCACTGTTTTGGCACCGCATGGTGCCTAAAATATATTCTAACAAAAATATGGCCCCAAAATCCACTAGGTGCTCCTTTGCTTGTGAGGCCGGTGCTTCAGTCCAGTAGCACGCTACGGCCACATGTGGGATATTTCCTAAAACTGCAGAAACTGGGCAACAAATATTGAGTTGCATCTCTCTGGTAAAACCTTCTGTGTTATAAAAAAAATTGTATTAAAAATTTATTTCTGCAAAAAAATATGAAATTTGTAAATTTCACCTCTACTTTGCTTTAATTCCTGTGAAATGTGTAAAGGGTTAAGACATTTTCTAAATGCTGTTTTGAATACTTTGACGGGTGAAGTTTTTAAAATGGGGTGACTTTTTGGGGGTTTCTAATATATAAGGCCCTCAAAGCCACTTCACAACTGAACTGGCCCCTGTAAAAATAGCCTTTTGACATTTTCTTGAAAATGTGAGAAATTGCTGCTAAAGTTCTAAGCCTTGTGATGTCATAGAAAAATAAAAGGATGTTCAAAAAACGATGCCAATCTAAAGTAGACATATGGGGGATGTTAATTAGCACCAATTTTGTGTGGTATAACTGCTTGTCTTACAAGCAGATACATTTAAATTGAGAAAAATGCTAATTTTTGCAATTTTTCGCTAAATTTTGGTGTTTTTCACAATTAAATACTGAACATATCGAGCAAATTTTGCCAGTAACTTAAAGTGCAATGTGTCACGAGAAAACAATCTCACAATCGCTTTGCATAAGTGAAAGCATTCCGACGTTATTACCACATAAAGTGAAACATGTCAGATTTGAAAAATGAGGCTCTGTCAGGAAGGTCAAAAGTGGCTAAAGAGGGAAGGGGTTAAGTCCAGTGAAAAATATATACCTTACTGGAATAAACAAGCTAGAAACAGGATGAAATCAATGTGGTTAAATAAAACAGTAAGGGGGCAATAAATGATAAAAAGAAAGACGGTAGTGAAGAGGCATTAAATAGTTAGAAAGAAATAATAAGTTGTGTAAAAGACAAATAAAGGCAGCAAAGATTGAAACAGAGAGACTCGTTGCCAAAGAAAGTAGAAATAACCCAAAAATATTTTTCAAATAGATAAATAATAAGAAACTGAAAACTGAAAGTATTGGCCCTCTCAAAAATAATCTGGGTATAATGGAGGAGGATGAGAAAAAAGTCCAATCTATTAAATTACTTTTTCTTTACTGTATTTATACATGAAAATCCAATGTCAGGCGACATAAAGTAAATTCTCCATTAAATGTCACCTGCTTAACCCAGCAAGAGGTGCCGCACCGCCTTAAAAACACTAAAATAGATAAATGACCGTTTCCGGATGGTATACACCCCCCCCCCCCCCGTTCTGCAGGAATTAATGGGGTTTTCCAGGAACATTTTTTTTTCTCAGGCCATGCAGCCCACGAGCACTGAAGAGTTTTATTAATAAGAGGCAAATGTGGCGGGCATTGAGTCGTAATACAAAAATTCAAAGGGGCGGGCATTGAAGAGACTGTGGACCAATAGGATGCCTCAAACCCGGGTGTTCATCAGAAGTCCCGGGTTCGGTGCATCCTATTTGTTCATGGCCTCCTCAATGTCAGCTCCTTTCATTCTTTGCTTGCACTTGAATAGCAGCACAATTTCCTCTGCGTGCATTCTATTCCTCAGTGAAAATTGAGGAATAGCATGCACGCAAAGAAAATCGTGCTACCATTGAAGTACAAGCAACGAATGAACCAATAGGATGCCTCAAACCCGGGTGTACGTCAGAAGTTCGGGTTTGAGGCATCCCATTGGTCCACAGCTTCCTCAATGTCTGCTCCATTCATTCTTTGCTTGTTCTTCAATAGCAGCACCATTTTATATATATATATATATATATATATATATATATATATATATATATATATATATATATATACACTGCCGTTCAAAAGTTTAGGGTCACTCAGAAATTTCCTTATTTTTGAAAGAAAAGCACAGTTTTTTTCAATGAAGATAACATTAAATTAATCTGAAATACAATCTATACATTGTTAATGTGATAAATGACTATTCTAGCTGCAAACGTCTGGTTTTTAGTGCAATATCTACATAGGTGTATAGAGGCCCATTTCCATCAAACATCACTCCAGTGTTCTAATGGTACATTGTCTTTGCTAACTGTGTTAGAAGGCTAATGGATGATTAGAAAACACTTGAAAACCCTTGTGCAATTATGTTAGCAACGCTGTAAACAGTTTTGCTGTTTAGAGGAGCTATAAAACTGACCTTCCTTTGAGCTAGTTGAGAATCTGGAGCATTACATTTGTGGGTTCGATTAAACTCTCAAAATGGCTAGAAAAAGAGAGCTTCATGTGAAACTCGACAGTCTATTCTTGTTCTTAGAAATGAAGGCTATTCCATGCGAGAAATTGCCAAGAAACTGAAGATTTTCTACAACGGTGTGTACTACTCCCTTCAGAGGACAGCACAAACAGGCTCTAACCAGAGTAGAAAGAGAACTGGGAGGCCCCGATGCACAACTGAGCAACAAGACAAGTACATTAGAGTCTCTAGTTTGAGAAATAGACGCCTCACAGGTCCTCAACTGGCAGCTTCATTAAATAGTACCCGCAAAACGCCAGTGTCAACGTCTACAGTGAAGAGGCGACTCCGGGATGCTGGCCTTCAGGGCAGAGTGGCAAAGAAAAAGCCATATCTGAGACTGGCTAATGAAAGGAAAAGATTAATATGGGCAAAAGCACACAGACATTGGACAGAGGAAGATTGGAAAAAAGTGTTATGGACAGACGAATCGAAGTTTGAGGTGTTTGGATCATACAGAAGAACATTTGTGAGACGCAGAACAACTGAAAAGATGTTGGAAGAGTGCCTGACGCCATCTGTCAAGCATGGTGGAGGTAATGTGATGGTCTGGGGTTGCTTTGGTGCTGGTAAAGTGGGAGATTTGTACAAGGTAAAAGGGATTTTGAATAAGTAAGGCTATCACTCCATTTTGCAACGCCATGCCATACCCTGTGGACAGCGCTTGATTGGAGCCAATTTCATCCTACAACAGGACAATGACCCAAAGCACACCTCCAAATTATGCAAGAACTATTTAGGGAAGAAGCAGGCAGCTGGTATTCTATCTGTAATGGAGTGGCCAGCGCAGTCACCAGATCTCAACCCCATAGAGCTGTTGTGGGAGCAGCTTGACCGTATGGTACGCCAAAAGTGCTCATCAAGCCAATCCAACTTGTGGGAGGGGCTTCTGGAAGCATGGGGTGAAATTCCTCCCGTTTACCTCAGCAAATTAACAGCTAGAATGCCAAAAGTCTGCAATGCTGTAATTGCTGCAAATGGAGCATTCTTTGACGAAAGCAAAGTTTGAAGGAGAAAATTATTATTTCAAATAAAAATCATTATTTCTAACCTTGTCAATGTCTTGACTATATTTTCTAGTCATTTTGCAACTCATTTGATAAATATAAGTGTGAGTTTTCATGGAAAACACAAAATTGTCTGGTTGACCCCAAACTTTTGAACGATATATGTATGTATGTATATATATATATATATATATATATATATACACATATATATAGTTACATATATATATGGGGTATATATATTTAGGGATGATGGGGATCACATTAGATATCGGGGGTGCGGTCACAGTATTCTGTGACCGCACCTCAGATAAAGCAGGTGAGCGGGATAAACTAAAGAGGAAGGGAGAACTAGTGGGGAGGGCCAATATACACAGAGGGGGCAGAATAATTAGTAAAGAACAGCACTGTGTCGTTACGTAGATCAGTGAGGTATCGACACAGGGCTGTGTGTATTCTAACTCTCGTGCACGAATATTAGAACTTCCGGCAGGGTAAAGGTAGGGAGAATAGGAAGTAAAGTGTTCGGATTCTATTGTGTTCAGACTCTATATTAGGAACTTAATTAACCCCTTCCCGACCAGCCCACGTAGATTAACGTGCTGCAGCGCTGGTCCTTGTGCCTGCAGCCTGTTAATCTACGGATGCTTCTAACGGAGAACACAGACATTGCCCACAGCCCGGCATCTCTCAGTACTGGCTGCTACTAACAGCCTTACTACTGAGGGAAGACATCAGGTGGGATCCACACTGATTAACCCCTTAAATGCGGCGGTCAATAGCGACTTCAGCATTTAAGGAGTTACAACAACATTGGTAACCCGCGGCGCGATTGTGGGGTAACAATGGTTGCTATGGCAACCGAAGGCCTAATAAAGGCCTCCGGGTGTGCCATCAAAGGAAAGCGACTAGGTCCTGCCATAAGTATTGCAGGGTATTATAACAACAATCCAACAGTTGGATCTTCAAGTCCCCAGTGGGACTAAAAAAAAAAAGTTACAAAAAAGTGCCAAAAAATTTACAAATATAAAAAAGTAAAAGTAAAAGTTCTAAGTAATAAAATAAAAAAATTGCCCTTTTTCCCTTATAAAGGTTTTTATTGTTAGAAAAAAAAAAATATGCATAATTGGTATCGCCACGTCTGTAACGGCCTGAACTATAAAAAATTTACGATATCTATCCCACATGGTGAACTCCCTAAAAAAAAAAGAATGAAAAAACTATGCCAGAATCGCTATTTTTAGTCACTTCCGCTCCTAAAAAATTGAATAAATAAGGATCAAAAAGTCGCATGTACCCAAAAATGGTACCAGTGAAAACTACAGTTTGTTCCGCAAAACAAGCTCTAGCACAGCTTTCTTAATGGAAAAAGAAAAAAGTTATGACTCAAATTTTTTAAAACTGTGATTTTGTCGTGCAAACACGTAAGACAAAAAAAACTATATACATATGGTATCGCCATAATCGCATCAAGAATAAAGTAAATATGCCATTTATAGCCCACTGTGAACGCCGTAAAAAAATAATAATAAAAAACCATATAAGTTTTCACGGCCTAACTCCACTAAATTCAGCAAAAAAAAAAAACTGTGGAATCAAAATGCTCATTACCCCTAGATAAGTTCTTTTAGGGCTGTAGTTTCCCAAATGGGGTCACCTTTGGGGGGTTTCCACTGTTTTGGTCCACAGGGACTTTGCAAATGCAACATGGTGCCCGAATACCAATCCAGCAACTTGAGCTCCAAAAGCCAAATGATGCTCCTTCCCTTCTGAGCCCTGCAGTGGGTCCGAACAGCTGTGTATTGCCACAAATGGGGCATTGCCGTAATCAGGAGAAATTGCTTTTCAAATGCTTCAAGTGCTTTTTTTCTTTATGTCTTGTAAAAATGTATAATTTCAATGTTTTTTAGAAAAAATGTAGATTTTCATTTTTTTACGGTCTAATTTCACTAAGTTCAGCAAAAAACCTGTGGGGTAAAAAGGCTCACTATACCACTCGATAAATTCCTTGAGGGGTTTAGTTTGCCAAATGGTGTCTTTTTTGGGGGTGTTTCCTTTGTTTTGGCCCCACAAGACCTCTTCAAACCTGACATGGTACCTAAAACATATTCTAATAAAAAGGAGGCCCCAAATTCCACTAGGTGCTCCTTTGCTCCTGAGGCCTGTGTTTCAGTCCAGTAGCACACTAGGGCCACATGTGGGATATTTGTAAAAACTGCAGAATCTGGACAATAAATATTAAGTTGCGTTTCTCTGGTAAAACCTTCTGTGTTTTAGAAAAAAAATTGATTAAAATGTATTTTCTATAGAAAAAAAATTACATTTCTACATTTTACCTCCACCTTGCTTTAATTCCTGTGAAACACCTAAAGGGTTAAGAAACTTTATAAATGCTCTTTCGAATACTTTTAGGGGTGCAGTTTTTAAAATTGGGTGACATGGAGATTTCTAATATATAAGGCCCTTAAAGCCACTTCAGAATTGAACTGGTCAACAAAAAAATAGGTTTAGGAAATTTTATTGAAAATGTGAGAAATTGCTGATTAAGTTCTAAGCCTTGTAATGTCCTAGAAAAATAAAAGGATTTTCAAAATATGATGCCAACATAAAGTAGACATATTGGAAATGTTAACTAGTAACTATTTTTTGTGGTATTACTATCTGTTTTACAAGCATTGTAATTTAGAACATTGCTAATTTTTGCACATTTTCTCTAAACTTTTGTGTTTTGCACAAATAAGTACTGAATTTATTGACCTAATTTTCCACTAACATAAAGTATATGTTACGAGAAAACAATCTCCGAATCACTTGGATAGGTAAAAGCATTCCCAAACTATTACCACATAAAGTAACACATGTCAGATTTGAAAAAATCGTCTGCGTCAGCAAGGTCAAAACAGGCTGTGTCCTGAAGGGGTTAAATAGTTACATAGAATATTAGGTCAAAAATGTTGTGTCCCTGGAAAACCCCTTTAAGTACCGTGATAGATAGACCCTTATTTCTGATATTTAAGAATTCTATCATGACTGGGTCTGTTCCACATGACTGGCGAATAGCAAATGTGGTACCAATATTCAAAAAGGGGTCAAAAAGTGAGCCTAGAAACTATACACCTGTTAGTTTAACCTCCATTGTGGGTAAAATATTTGAGGATTTTCTAAGAGATGCTTTTCTCGAGTATCTCAATGGAAATAAACTGTTAATGCAGCATCCGCATGGGTTTATGAGGGATCGGTCCTGTCAAACCAATCTGATTATCTTCTATGAGGAGGTAAGTTTTAGACTCCACCTGGGTAAGGCTGTGGATGTGGTGTATCTAGACTTTTCAAAGGCGTTTGATACTGTGCACGCCTCCTGAGGAAAACTAATTTGGAACGCGCATCGAGGTGAGGTGAACAAACACACTCTTGACTTGGGTGAGCTATTTTTTATTCCTATGTTGTTAATTGACAGAATAAGCAGTTTCTAGGTATACATACATATACATATTACTTTCAGTTTTATTCTGATAAGTGTTGTAATTTTGCTATATTTATCTCCCATATGTTACATTGTCTTTCATTTTGCATTGGGATTCACCCCTCATTATACCTACCAGTTTGCGGTGGGCTTACCTTTTTGAATGAGATTTTTTTATGTATCTTGTTGTTACATTTTATAATAGCTCCTTATTCCTATGTCACTATGACTCTTTATTACTAATGTAGCGTATGTAGTGGTCTCCTTTGGTGATCCATAATTCATTTTTTAATGTGTTCTATTCTATGCATTTCAATAAAATGTATATATCTTTTGACATACTGTAAATAGTCATGGTTGCATGTCTCCTTTTTACTAGTTTGGTTGTATAAATGAAGTTTAATGTGGATAAATGTAAGGTTATGCACTTGCCAAGCTAACAGATTTTACAATTATGCATTAAATGGTAAAACACTGGGTAAAACTACTACTGAAAAAGATTTGGGGATATTGGTGGACAGTACATTTAACGTTAGCAAACAGTATCAGGCAGCTTCTGCCAAGACAAATAAATTCATGGGAGGCATCAAAAGAGACATAGATGCTCATGACGAGAATATAGTTTTGCCTCTATACAAATCACTAGTCAGACCACATATGGAACATTGTGTACAATTTTGGGCACATGCGAATAAGAAGGACATGGCTGAACTAGAACAGGTGCAAAGAAGGATGACCAAGGTAGTTAAGGGGATGGGAGGATTGCAGTACAAAGAAGATCAAACTTGGGGCTATTCGGATCAGAAAAAAGATGGCTTAGAGGCGATCTAATTACAATGTACAAATATATAATTGGACAGTACAGAGATCTTCCTACTGATCTTTTTACACCTAGGCCTGTAACAATAACATGGGAGCATCCTCTACATCTAGCGGAAAAAAGGTTTCATCATCATCACAGACGGGGATTCTTTATTGTAAGAGCAGTGAGACTGTGGAACTCTCTGCCACTGGATGTTGTGATGGTTGATTCTTTTAACAAGTTCAGGAAGGGCCTTTATGACTTTCTTGAAAAATAGAATTTTACAAGTTATGAGTACCAGATTCTGGAGATGGGACGTTGATCCAGGGATTTATTCTGATTGTCATATTTGGAGTCAGGGAGGAATTTTCCCCGTATTGAGGCAATTGTCATCAACCTCATGGGGGATTAACACAGCAGGAGGTGGGACTTGATGGACCTGTGTCTTTTTTAAACCTTATCAACTATGTAATCTTGTATATTTTTAATACTTTATATAGAATGTGAATTTTCCCCCTGTATTTGCGGAAATTTCAGTAGAAAAGGATGTTGATAGGCACAACTAAATCTCCAGCAGAAAAACAGTTTGGTGGATTAACATGGAGATCTATTGTTTCCTGCTGAGAGGTCTATCTACTATTTGTCCTCTCATGACTTAGGCCCTGTTTAGATATGCTTTAGAGGCTCTATTAGCGGCCTCTGTCGCAGATCCAGCAGAGATTAACAGAAACAATATCACATCATTCTGCACTATTTTTACTATTCTACTATGTTTACAGTAAAACCACGGACACCCTGACGGAAAGCCAACGGCACCCATTAAAGTCAATGTGTTCCATCAGCTGCTGGGGGTGTGCAGGGTGCAACGGAACTGATGCTTCCTGCATTCCCTTGTTCTGCTCCTCTCACAGAGCAGAACAATGGAATGGCCTGACACAGAAGTGAACTGGGCCATGCACTCAACAATAAACATCTGTTCAGAAATTTCTTGTTTCTGCTTTAGACACAGAATATAAATAAATGAAACTGGATAATAAATAATGACATTTAGCCTGGATTAAAACACATATTTTTGGAGGGTAGCTCACGTCTATGTGATATAGACTTTGATACCGAGTGCGCTGGTGCTAGAGAAAAAACTATATGCCGGCACTCTAGATGCCACAATGTAGGAAAGTATATATTTATATTCTGTACAAACAAGAGTGTATATATATATACACTACCGTTCAAAAGTTTGGGGTCACCCAGACAATTTTGTGTTTTCCATGAAAACTCACACTTATATTTATCAAATGAGTTGCAAAATGACTAGAAAATATAGTCAAGACATTGACAAGGTTAGAAATAATGATTTTTATTTCAAATAATAATTTTCTCCTTCAAACTTTGCTTTCGTCAAAGAATGCTCCATTTGCAGCAATTACAGCATTGCAGACCTTTGGCATTCTAGCTGTTAATTTGCTGAGGTAATCGGGAGACATTTCACCCCATGCTTCCAGAAGCCCCTCCCACAAGTTGGATTGGCTTCATGGGCACTTCTTGCGTACCATACGGTCAAGCTGCTCCCACAACAGCTCTATGGGGTTGAGATCTGGTGACTGTGCTGACCACTCCATTACAGATAGAATACCAGCTGCCTGCTTCTTCCCGAAATAGTTCTTGCATAATTTGGAGGTGGGCTTTGGGTCATTGTCCTGTTGTAGGATGAAATTGGCTCCAATCAAGCGCTGTCCACAGGGTATGGCATGGCGTTGCAAAATGGAGTGATAGCCTTCCTTATTCAAAATCCCTTTTACCTTGTACAAATCTCCCACTTTACCAACACCAAAGCAACCCCAGACCATCACATTACCTCCACCATGCTTGACAGATGGCGTCAGACACTCTTCCAGCATCTTTTCAGTTGTTCTGCGTCTCGCAAATGTTCTTCTGTGTGATCCAAACACCTCAAACTTCGATTTGTCTGTCCATAACACTTTTTTCCAATCTTCCTCTGTCCAATGTCTGTGTGCTTTTGCCCATATTAATCTTTTCCTTTTATTAGCCAGTCTCAGATATGGCTTTTTCTTTGCCACTCTGCCCTGAAGGCCAGCATCCCAGAGTCGCCTCTTCACTATAGACGTTGACACTGGCGTTTTGCGGGTACTATTTAATGAAGCTGCCAGTTGAGGACCTGTGAGGCGTCTATTTCTCAAACTAGAGACTCTAATGTACTTGTCTTGTTGCTCAGTTGTGCAGCGGGGCCTCCCACTTCTCTTTCTACTCTGGTTAGAGCCTGTTTGTGCTGTCCTCTGTAGGGAGTAGTACACACCGTTGTAGGAAATCTTCAGTTTCTTAGCAATTTCTCGCATGGAATAGCCTTCATTTCTAAGTACAAGAATAGACTGTCGAGTTTCACATGAAAGCTCTCTTTTTCTAGCCATTTTGAGAGTTTAATCGAACCCACAAATGTAATGCTCCAGATTCTCAACTAGCTCAAAGGAAGGTCAGTTTTATAGCTCCTCTAAACAGCAAAACTGTTTACAGCGGTGCTAACATAATTGCACAAGGGTTTTCAAGTGTTTTCTAATCATCCATTAGCCTTCTAACACAGTTAGCAAACACAATGTACCATTAGAACACTGGAGTGATGGTTGCTGGCAATGGGCCTCTATACACCTATGTAGATATTGCATTAAAAAACAGACGTTTGCAGCTAGAATAGTCATTTAGCACATTAACAATGTATAGAGTGTATTTCTGATTAATTTAATGTTATCTTCATTGAAAAAAAACTGTGCTTTTCTTTCAAAAATAAGGAAATTTCTAAGTGACCCTAAACTTTTGAACGGTAGTGTATATCTCAATAGACCTACTTATGGGCTAGTAAATACGTATAGCTGCACAGCCTCTTAATTGCATATGCCCACAAGACCTAATACAGAAGTATCTAAAATGAATACAAAGCACAAATTTCCAAAGACCCATTCCAAAATCTTGTAGAGGCTGTTGTATCCATTAAAGGAATGTGGGAGTCACCCGTTCTATTTATTTTGTAAATACTATTGTGCCAGAATGTGGTTTATTTTAATTGATACTGTCTCTTCAAATGTATGTTATTGATGCTAACTGCTTTACTTCCAAAGGAGTTTGAGGTATATACGTTACAATATAGCAATATATTGTATTTATATTTGCTTTATATGAAAAGAGATACGTATTCATTATTAAAAGTACGCGGCCTGTCTGCGTAATTGGCGCGTTCATGCATGGCCCCTGTACTGTCTGTAAAGCACTCGCATCTACCTGCTCTTTACTCGGCGCATGCGCAGTAGTGCCGATTAGAACGGAGAGCAAAAGATATTACTATGCATGCGCCGAGTAAAGAGCAGGGACACGCGCGCGTTACAGACTGTACGGGGTCAGGCATGAACGCGCCACTTGCGCGGCCTGGCCCCTGTCAATCAATGTAAGAAGGGAGGGGGGTTGAACTGGGGAGCGTCGTAAGAGCATTTAGGAGCAACGGTAACTCCCTCATTGCAGCTAAATGCTCATTAGCATAAAGTTAATAAAACGGATTTCTCTACAAAGGAGGCAGTAAGCAGAAAATGAAAATAAACGCTAGAAACAGGTTAGTCTCCTCTACAATACACTGTTACTAGTTTAATACGGACATTCTGGTGACATTTGTTCTCACAATGATTTCTTTGCACTTACCTGTATTTTTGTATGTGTTCTGAATGTGTCATATGTTCTTGATTATAACACCGAGCCTTCAGATCTCTATGTAGTTCCATTAGTCCTCACACTCTATTACCCCTACACATATATAATAACCATATGGAGATAGCTGGTAAGTAATGCAGGTGTCTTCATATGGTTATTATTTAAGTGGGGGGTATTAAGCTATATTGGCTATTCTTTTGTCTGTTTCCTCATTGCTGATAAACACCAGTTTTTGTTTCAATAACTTATTATTGACCATTTCCTGAATCTACATTTTCACTCATGTTTTCGATGCTTTCGTAGTTTTTTCATTTGTCATATACCACTACATTTAAAAATCGAATCAAATGTGAAATATTGTTAGAATGAAATCTATAGTGAATTAAACTGACCTTTTAACTTTATATTCTTCCTTGTTTTCCTCATATTTGATTAATTTAAAGTAGTACACCTATACGAACTATAGACTTTGACTTGTATCCTGTTGACCAGCTGCCGTACCGTCAAGGCGGTACGGCCCAGTGGGTCCACAATACCCACAGATCGTGACAGTACGCTCAGGCCATGGACCTCGCTGGTCAATCCAAGACCATGATGATGTCACAAGTGATGCAGGCGGATATGCTAGACCTCTGGTCTCGACAGGACCACATCCTCCAGGTGTTGAAAATGATTGCTCATCCGCTGGATGTGCAAGCTGCCGTTCCTTCTACTACACCTCCCGCCAGTACGGACCCTCCGACTACACCTCCTGGCAGTGCTGTTCCCCGATTTTTTTCTGCCACTACCTCCTCGCTATGATGGAGATGCGAGGACCTGCAGGGGATTTTTGAACCCATGCCAGATCCACTTCAGTCTGTATGAAAGGGCATTTTCTACTGATGGCGCAAGGGTCGCTTTCATCGTCTCTCTCCTCACGGGCAGGGCCCTTGCATGGGCGAACCCTATCTGCGAGAGACAAGGACCAGAGACCCGTGACTTCCAGGGGTTCCTACAGACATTTTGCACGGTGTTTGAGGAGCCTGGATGAGTCTCGTCAGCAGCGGCCTCCTTGCTGAACCTTCGCCAGGGAGACACTTCTGTGGGCGAGTATGCCATCCACTTCTGCACCCTGGCGGGAGAGTTGTTGTGGAACAATGAGGCCTTGGTGGCTACATTTTGGCAGGGACTGTCCCCTGAGATTAAGGACGAGCTTGCCGCCCGAGATCTGCCATCTACCCTGGATGACCTCATCCTTCTGGCCGCCTGGATTGACATAAGGATCCGAGAACGGTGCCAAGAGGCCCGTCGGGAGGGAGGACACCCTAGCCCGGCTCCTACTTTGCAGCAACCCCTACTGTCCCCATCAGCTGTTCCTCCAAAGGAGTCTTTGTGGATGGACCATTTCAAGCTGTCTACCCAGGAGAAACAACGCAGACGCACTTCGGGACTCTGTCTGTATTGTGGGCTCGGAGGCCATCTTGTGCGTCTGTGCCCCAAAAGCCCCAGAGCCTAGGGTTTGTTGGAGAAACAACCCTGGGTGAAGAAGGACTTTCTTCTAAATTGTCCATTCCCGTGACCATAGTGTCCGGCAAAAAAACGCATCGGGTCTCTGCTTATCTGGACTCTGGATCCACAGCTAACTTCATTCGGAGAGACCTAGTGGATATTCTCCAGTTGCCCACAACCCTTCTGGAGAGGCCTTTGATTGTTGCATCGGTGAATGGACTACCTCTGCCAGACCCGGTTGTAGCTGTGACCAAGCCACTGAATCTCCAAGTGGGAGCTCTTCATTCCGAGCTCATCTTATTCTTTGTCCTGTCTAATGCTGTCAACCCTCTGCTGCTGGGCCTGCCATGGCTCCGACTACATGCCCCAGTCCTGGACTGGAATTCTGGAGAGGTTCTCCAGTGGCGTCCCGAGTGTCTCAACCGCTGCCTGGTACAGATTCATCCGGCCCTGCCTCCTCTGCCTCAGGATTGTCTTGTCGTTATTCTACGTTCTCGGATGTCTTCAGCAAGAAGGAGACGGAGGCGCTGCCCCCAAACCGGGAGTATGACTGTCCTATCAAGCCGATTCCTGGTGCATCCCTTCCCGTGGTAGGGTATATCCTCTCTCCTTGCCAGAGACTCAGTCCATGTCCGCTTATATTAAGGAGAATCTGGAGAGGGGCTTCATGCGGAAGTCCTCCTCCCCAGCAGGAGCCGGGTTCTTCTCTGTCAAAAAGAAGGATGGATCTCTACGACCCTGCATCGACTACCGAAGTCTCAACCAGATCACGGTAAAAAATGGATATCCATTGCCATTGATTTCAGAACTGTTTGATCGCATACGAGGAGCCAAAATGTTTTCTAAACTAGACCTGCGTGGGGCTTACAACCTAATCCATATTCGCCGGGGTGACGAATGGAAGATGGCATTTAACACTCGAGATGGGCACTATGAATACCTGGTAATGCCCTTCGGTCTGTGTAAGGCTCCCGCGGTCTTCCAAGAGTTTGTCAATGATGTCTTCCAAGACCTCCTCTATGTTTGTGTTGTGGTCTATCTCGATGACATTCCGATTTTTCCCCCAGATCCAGTGACTCATTAGAAACATGTCTATCAAGTTTTGCTGCGATTAAGGGAAAATCGTCTGTATGCCAGGCTGGAGAAGTGCGTGTTTGAGAGAAAGTCTTTACCCTTCCTGGGCTACATTATCTCGGATCAGGCTCTCAAGATGGATCCTGAGTAGGTAAAGGCCTTCCTGGAATGGCCACACCCACAAGGCTTAAGGGCTATACAGCGTTTTTTGGGATTCGCCAACTTTTATCGACAGTTCATCCCAAACTTTCACTAACTGCTCCCATCTCTACCCACACCAAAAAAGGCATGAACGCCAAGGTGTGGACTCCAGAGGCAGAGGCCGCATTCAATAGCTTGAAGAGTGCCTTCATGACAGCCTCGACCCTCCATCATCCTGATGTATCTCTACAGTTTACGTTGGAGGTGGACGCCTCGTCTGTTGGGGCTGGCACACTTCTGCTTTAGTGAGGTCCCAAAGGCAAGACAATGGTATGAGGCTATTACTCCGGGGAGGACTTTTGTGCGTCTGTCAGACAGAAGAAGAATCCTCCGCTGGGGACACAGCTTTAAACTGGCAGGTCACGCGGGTGTCCGTAAAAACCGAGACCTGATTGCCCGTTAGTTCTGGTGGCCCACGCTGCCCAATGACATCATAGACTTTGTCTCGTCCTGCACGGTGTGTGCAGCAAACAAAGTTGCTCACTCCAAACAGGCTGGCATGCTCCAGCCGCTGCCTGTGCCCAATGCTCCCTGGCAGCATATTGCAATGGACTTCGTCACAGATCTACCTCCCTCTGCTGGATGCAGTACGGTCTGGGTGCTGGTGGACCGATTCTCAAAGATGGCTCATTTTGTTCCGCTGACCGGCCTACCTTCTGGTTCTCGACTGGCCAACCTCTTCATCCAATACATCTTTCGCTTGCACGGCCTACCTCTGCATATCGTGTCTGATCGGGGCGTTCAGTTCACCTCAAAGTTCTGGAGGGCCCTCTGTAAACTCCTCGATATAAAGGACCAATCAGAGAATCAATCAGATCATGGAGAAGTACTTACGACACTTCATCTCCAAGCAGCATGATGACATGGTGCAGCTTCCTCCTTGGGTCGATTTCTCCTATAACAACAACATAAGTGAGTCCACCGCCTTCACACCATTCTTCATAGTCTACGGCCAACATCCACATATTCCTCTCCCTGTGTTTGCTTCGTCCAAGGTGCCTGCAGCTGACTCTGCATTCTGTGACTTTCTACATTTCTGGCAGCAAACCCAGTCCTCCCAAGTTCCTCGGACACTTAGAGATCTTGCAATAGATCAACCCTGTCTTCTACAAGCTTCGGCTGCCTCCTACCCTCAAGATCCCCAACTCCTTCCATGTCTCCCTCCTGAAGCCTGTGGTCCTGAACCGCTACACCAAGATTCCTAGTCCTGCAGTTGATCCCAGCGGTTCATCGGATACATTGGAGGTTAAGGAGATCCATGTACCCCCATGTACCCCTGAGGACGCTACTTGTTAGCGAAACATGTCGGGGGGGCTTCTAATCTTTCAATACCTACCACTGACCGGACTTACGATCTACCTAGTCAATCTAGTCAATTTAGAAATGTAACTTGCCGTATTTAGGAACATGTTCCTTATCAGTATCTATCTATGCTTGCACTGACAGGCAAGCTGTCCGGCCTTTGGTGGTGAGAATTTTAAAGTTGTTCATGTGGTCTGTCCTGCTACACGTAGCTAATAAAGTTTAAGGAGATCCTGCACACCAAGAGAGTAGGAGGAAGAACTTTTATTTGGTGAATTGGAGGGGGATGGGTTCAGAAGAGAGGTCCTGGGAGCCAGAGGAGAACCTCAATGCCCCTACCCTCCTGAAGAGATTTCTCTCCCGCTCTGGTCCCAAGAGGAGGGGGCGTAAGAGGGGGGATACTGTAACGTTCGCGGTTGCAGACGTCGTCCTCCCCAGAGATGCCAGGACATGCGGCCGTCCAGTCCCGCAGTGACCACTAGGGTGCACGCTCAAGCTCATTTCCGGCCTTAATGAGCCAGAGCACTCACATGTTTTAGATTTGAGCTGATTTCTCCCAAATCACCCTGGACTATAAGAAAGGCCCTGCCCCTTCCTGCATTGCCTGAGCGTTGTTTGTACCTACCAATGTCTGTCTCTGCAAATGGTCCCTTGAGTGTTTTCCAGTTCCAGTGTTCCTGCTACCTGTACCCTGTATCCCGTGCTATCTTGTCCCAGTGCTGTGTAGAGTTGGAGTCGTGTTGTGCTGTATACTATGCCTGTCTTGTTACACCACACCTGGTGTCTGCCTGCTGCCAAGGTCCCATCTGAGCCTCTCCTGTTACTGTCTGAAGTTACCACAGGTACACCAATACGAACTATAGACTTTGACTTCTATCCTGTTGGCCAGCTGCCATACCGTCAAGGCGGTACGGCCCAGTGGATCCACAATACCCACAGATCATGAAATATAGTGCATGGCAATGTATCTTACATGGATCCATATATCTCCCAATTCATCCAATTGATCTGCCAAATGTTCTTCAGGCTGAAAGCTCAGGGGCGTGTCCTTTCTGCTGAAGCTCCTCCCATCCCTGTCATAGTTTGTATAGGCGGATCCTCCTATTTCACTGCCTCTGCCTTCTCTCTGGGCGAAGATTTACAACTGCCCCCCTACTACATGTCTTCTTAGAGGGAGAGCCCAGCCCTATATAACTTACACACAGTGAGAGAATGAGCAGCAAAGGGGAGAGCTCTACACTGTCTGTAAGTAGTGCTGTATGCAGGCTCTCTATTTATAAAAGCAAACTTGTTAGCGGTTGCATCGGGGGCCGCAGCCGCACGTGGCTAACTTATCAAGTCTGGTTTTCAACTAAATAGTCCACACCAGGAGAAATTGCAGGCCCCCTTTATACAGGTACAAGAATGTCACAGACACAGTTGATTCAATGTTCAAACTTTACTGGAGATAAACTCTCTTGGAGAGGCAGAATTCTTGAACGTTACAAATGCAATAAAACAGTCTCTTAATGAATGCAACTATATACATTGGCTGACAACCTGGTCATTACCAGCCCTTGACGGCTTGTGCTCCGCATGGCAATCCAGCACTTTTATATCTATTCAGCGGCTCCCGCCCCACCTGGCAATCCAGCACTGAGGCCTATTCAGCGGCTCCCGCCCCGCTTGGCAATCCAGCACTGAGGCCTATTCAGCGGCTCCCGCCCCGCTTGGCAATCCGGCTGTTTACAGCCCTTGACGGCTCCTGCCCCATCTGGCATACAGTTCAAGCAGTACTCCGCGGCTTATGCCCCGCTTAGCAATCCGGGTGTTTACAGTCCTTGGTGGCTCCCGCCCCACCTGGCATATCTAAGCACTGCACACACACCCTTATCTGTGATCCAGGTGGCCATCTATTGTGGTCACTTACTTTACTCGTGTCCTCAGGAGAACAGTTTTATAGCTCCTCTAAACAGCAAAACTGTTTACAGCGGTGCTAACATAATTGCACAAGGGTTTTCAAGTGTTTTCTAATCATGCATTAGCCTTCTAACACAGTTAGCAAACACAATGTACCATTAGAACACTGGAGTGATGGTTGCTGGCAATGGGCCTCTATACACCTATGTAGATATTGCATTAAAAAACAGACGTTTTCAGCTAGAATAGTCATTTAGCACATTAACAATGTATAGAGTGTATTTCTGATTAATTTAATGTTATCTTCATTGAAAAAAACTGTGCTTTTCTTTCAAAAATAAGGAAATTTCTAAGTGACCCTAAACTTTTGAACGGTAGTGTATATCTCAATAGACCTACTTATGGGCTAGTAAATACGTATAGCTGCACAGCCTCTTAATTGCATATGCCCACAAGACCTAATACAGAAGTATCTAAAATTAATACAAAGCACAAATTTCCAAAGACCCATTCCAAAATCTTGTAGAGGCTGTTGTATCCATTAAAGGAATGTGGGAGTCACCCGTTCTATTTATTTTGTAAATACTATTGTGCCAGAATGTGGTTTATTTTAATTGATACTGTCTCTTCAAATGTATGTTATTGATGCTAACTGCTTTACTTCCAAAGGAGTTTGAGGTATATACGTTACAATATAGCAATATATTGTATTTATATTTGCTTTATATGAAAAGAGATACGTATTCATTATTAAAAGTACGCGGCCTGTCTGCGTAATTGGCGCGTTCATGCATGGCCCCTGTACTGTCTGTAAAGCACTCGCATCTACCTGCTCTTTACTCGCCGCATGCGCAGTAGTGCCGATTAGAATGGAGAGCAGAAAGATATTACTATGCATGCGCCGAGTAAAGAGCAGGGACACGCGCGCGTTACAGACTGTACGGGGTCAGGCATGAACGCGCCAATTGCGCGGCCTGGCCCGTGTCAATCAATGTAAGAAGGGAGGGGGGTTGAACTGGGGAGCGTCGTAAGAGCATTTAGGAGCAATGGTGACTCCCTCATTGCAGCTAAATACTCATTAGCATAAAGTTAATAAAACGGATTTCTCTACAAAGGAGGCAGTAAGCAGAAAATGAAAATAAACGCTAGAAACAGGTTAGTCTCCTCTACAATACACTGTTACTAGTTTAATACGGACATTCTGGTGACATTTGTTCTCACAATGATTTCTTTGCACTTACCTGTATTTTTGTATGTGTTCTGAATGTGTCATATGTTCTTGATTATAACACCGAGCCTTCAGATCTCTATGTAGTTCCATTAGTCCTCACACTCTATTACCCCTACACATATATAATAACCATATGGAGATAGCTGGTAAGTAATGCAGGTGTCTTCATATGGTTATTATTTAAGTGGGGGGTATTAAGCTATATTGGCTATTCTTTTGTCTGTTTCCTCATTGCTGATAAACACCAGTTTTTGTTTCAATAACTTTTTATTGACCATTTCCTGAATCTACATTTTCACTCATGTTTTCGATGCTTTCGTAGTTTTTTCATTTGTCATATACCACTACATTTAAAAATCGAATCAAATGTGAAATATTGTTAGAATGAAATCTATAGTGAATTAAACTGACCTTTTAACTTTATATTCTTCCTTGTTTTCCTCATATTTGATTAATTTAAAGTAGTACACCTATACGAACTATAGACTTTGACTTGTATCCTGTTGACCAGCTGCCGTACCGTCAAGGCGGTACGGCCCAGTGGGTCCACAATACCCACAGATCGTGACAGTACGCTCAGGCCATGGACCTCGCTGGTCAATCCAAGACCATGATGATGTCACAAGTGATGCAGGCGGATATGCTAGACCTCTGGTCTCGACAGGACCACATCCTCCAGGTGTTGAAAATGATTGCTCATCCGCTGGATGTGCAAGCTGCCGTTCCTTCTACTACACCTCCCGCCAGTACGGACCCTCCGACTACACCTCCTGGCAGTGCTGTTCCCCGATTTTTTTCTGCCACTACCTACTCGCTATGATGGAGATGCGAGGACCTGCAGGGGATTTTTGAACCCATGCCAGATCCACTTCAGTCTGTATGAAAGGGCATTTTCTACTGATGGCGCAAGGGTCGCTTTCATCGTCTCTCTCCTCACGGGCAGGGCCCTTGCATGGGCGAACCCTATCTGCGAGAGACAAGGACCAGAGACCCGTGACTTCCAGGGGTTGCTACAGACATTTTGCACGGTGTTTGAGGAGCCTGGACGTGTCTCGTCAGCAGCTGCCTCCTTGCTGAACCTTCGCCAGGGAGACACTTCCGTGGGCGAGTATGCCATCCACTTCTGCACCCTGGCGGGAGAGTTGTTGTGGAACAATGAGGCCTTGGTGGCTACATTTTGGCAGGGACTGTCCCCTGAGATTAAGGACGAGCTTGCCGCCCGAGATCTGCCATCTACCCTGGATGACCTCATCCTTCTGGCCGCCTGGATTGACATAAGGATCCGAGAACGGTGCCAAGAGGCCCGTCGGGAGGGAGGACACCCTAGCCCGGCTCCTACTTTGCAGCAACCCCTACTGTCCCCATCAGCTGTTCCTCCAAAGGAGTCTTTGTGGATGGACCATTTCAAGCTGTCTACCCAGGAGAAACAACGCAGACGCACTTCGGGACTCTGTCTGTATTGCGGGCTCGGAGGCCATCTTGTGCGTCTGTGCCCCAAAAGCCCCAGAGCCTAGGGTTTGTTGGAGAAACAACCCTGGGTGAAGAAGGACTTTCTTCTAAATTGTCCATTCCCGTGACCATAGTGTCCGGCAAAAAAACGCATCGGGTCTCTGCTTATCTGGACTCTGGATCCACAGCTAACTTCATTCGGAGAGACCTGGTGGATATTCTCCAGTTGCCCACAACCCTTCTGGAGAGGCCTTTGATTGTTGCATCGGTGAATGGACTACCTCTGTCAGACCCGGTTGTAGCTGTGACCAAGCCACTGAATCTCCAAGTGGGAGCCCTTCATTCCGAGCTCATCTTATTCTTTGTCCTGTCTAATGCTGTCAACCCTCTGCTGCTGGGCCTGCCATGGCTCCGACTACATGCCCCAGTCCTGGACTGGAATTCTGGAGAGGTTCTCCAGTGGCGTCCCGAGTGTCTCAACCGCTGCCTGGTACAGATTCATCCGGCCCTGCCTCCTCTGCCTCAGGATTGTCTTGTCGTTATTCTACGTTCTCGGATGTCTTCAGCAAGAAGGAGACGGAGGCGCTGCCCCCAAACCGGGCGTATGACTGTCCTATCAAGCTGATTCCTGGTGCATCCCTTCCCCGTGGTAGGGTATATCCTCTCTCCTTGCCAGAGACTCAGTCCATGTCCGCTTATATTAAGGAGAATCTGGAGAGGGGCTTCATGCGGAAGTCCTCCTCCCCGGCAGGAGCCGGGTTCTTCTCTGTCAAAAAGAAGGATGGATCTCTACGACCCTGCATCGACTACCGAAGTCTCAACCAGATCACGGTAAAAAATGGATATCCATTGCCATTGACTTCAGAACTGTTTGATCGCATACGAGGAGCCAAAATGTTTTCTAAACTAGACCTGCGTGGGGCTTACAACCTAATCCATATTCGCCGGGGTGACGAATGGAAGATGGCATTTAACACTCGAGATAGGCACTATGAATACCTGGTAATGCCCTTCGGTCTGTGTAAGGCTCCCGCGGTCTTCCAAGAGTTTGTCAATGATGTCTTCCAAGACCTCCTCTATGTTTGTGTTGTGGTCTATCTCGATGACATTCCGATTTTTCCCCCAGATCCAGTGACTCATTAGAAACATGTCTATCAAGTTTTGCTGCGATTAAGGGAAAATCGTCTGTATGCCAGGCTGGAGAAGTGCGTGTTTGAGAGAAAGTCTTTACCCTTCCTGGGCTACATTATCTCGGATCAGGCTCTCAAGATGGATCCTGAGTAGGTAAAGGCCTTCCTGGAATGGCCACACCCACAAGGCTTAAGGGCCATACAGCGTTTCTTGGGATTCGCCAACTTTTATCGACAGTTCATCCTAAACTTTCACTAACTGCTCCCATCTCTACCCACACCAAAAAAGGCATGAACGCCAAGGTGTGGACTCCAGAGGCAGAGGCCGCATTCAATAGCTTGAAGAGTGCCTTCATGACAGCCTCGACCCTCCATCATCCTGATGTATCTCTACAGTTTACGTTGGAGGTGGACGCCTCGTCTGTTGGGGCTGGCGCACTTCTGCTTCAGAGAGGTCCCAAAGGCAAGACAATGGTATGAGGCTATTACTCCGGGGAGGACTTTTGTGCGTCTGTCAGACAGAAGAAGAATCCTCCGCTGGGGACACAGCTTTAAACTGGCAGGTCACGCGGGTGTCTGTAAAAACCGAGACCTGATTGCCCGTTAGTTCTGGTGGCCAACGCTGCCCAATGACATCATAGACTTTGTCTCGTCCTGCACGGTGTGTGCAGCAAACAAAGTTGCTCACTCCAAACAGGCTGGCATGCTCCAGCCGCTGCCTGTGCCCAATGCTCCCTGGCAGCATATTGCAATGGACTTCGTCACAGATCTACCTCCCTCTGCTGGATGCAGTACGGTCTGGGTGCTGGTGGACCGATTCTCAAAGATGGCTCATTTTGTTCCGCTGACCGGCCTACCTTCTGCTTCTCGACTGGCCAACCTCTTCATCCAATAAATCTTTCGCTTGCACGGCCTACCTCTGCATATCGTGTCTGATCGGGGCGTTCAGTTCACCTCAAAGTTCTGGTGGGACCTCTGTAAACTCCTCGATATAAAGGACCAATCAGAGAATCAATCAGATCATGGAGAAGTACTTACGACACTTCATCTCCAAGCAGCATGATGACATGGTGCAGCTTCTTCCTTGGGTCGATTTCTCCTATAACAACAACATAAGTGAGTTCACCGCCTTCACACCATTCTTCATAGTCTACGGCCAACATCCACATATTCCTCTCCCTGTGTTTGCTTCGTCCCAGGTGCCTGCAGCTGACTCTGCATTCTGTGACTTTCTACATTTCTGGCAGCAAACCCAGTCCTCCCAAGTTCCTCGGACACTTAGAGATCTTGCAATAGATCAACCCTGTCTTCTACAAGCTTCGGCTGCCTCCTACCCTCAAGATCCCCAACTCCTTCCATGTCTCCCTCCTGAAGCCTGTGGTCTTGAACCGCTACACCAAGATTCCTAGTCCTGCAGTTGATCCCAGCGGTTCATCGGATACATTGGAGGTTAAGGAGATCCATGTACCCCCATGTACCCCTGAGGACGCTACTTGTTAGCGAAACATGTCGGGGGGGGGCTTCTAATCTTTCAATACCTACCACTGACCGGACTTACGATCTACCTAGTCAATCTAGTCAATTTAGAAATTTAACTTGCCGTATTTAGGAACATGTTCCTTATCAGTATCTATCTATGCTTGCACTGACAGGCAAGCTGTCCGGCCTTTGGTGGTGAGAATTTTAAAGTTGTTCATGGGGTCTGTCCTGCTACACGTAGCTAATAAAGTTTAAGGAGATCCTGCACACCAAGAGAGTAGGAGGAAGAACTTTTATTTGGTGAATTGGAGGGGGATTGGTCCAGAAGAGAGGTCCTGGGAGCCAGAGGAGAACCTCAATGCCCCTACCCTCCTGAAGAGATTTCTCTCCCGCTCTGGTCCCAAGAGGAGGGGGCGTAAGAGGGGGGATACTGTAACGTTCGCGGTTGCAGACGTCGTCCTCCCCAGAGATGCCAGGACATGCGGCCGTCCAGTCCCGCAGTGACCACTAGGGTGCACGCTCAAGCTCATTTCCGGCCTTAATGAGCCAGAGCACTCACATGTTTTAGATTTGAGCTGATTTCTCCCAAATCACCCTGGACTATAAGAAAGGCCCTGCCCCTTCCTGCATTGCCTGAGCGTTGTTTGTACCTACCAATGTCTGTCTCTGCAAATGGTCCCTTGAGTGTTTTCCAGTTCCAGTGTTCCTGTTCCTGCTACCTGTACCCTGTATCCCATGCTATCTTGTCCCAGTGCTGTGTAGAGTTGGAGTCGTGTTGTGCTGTATACTATGCCTGTCTTGTTACACCACACCTGGTGTCTGCCTGCTGCCAAGGTCCCATCTGAGCCTATCCTGTTACTGTCTGAAGTTACCACAGGTACACCTATACGAATTATAGACTTTGACTTCTATCCTGTTGGCCAGCTGCCATACCGTCAAGGCGGTACGGCCCAGTGGATCCACAATACCCACAGATCATGAAATATAGTGCATGGCAATGTATCTTACATGGATCCATATATCTCCCAATTCATCCAATTGATCTGCCAAATGTTCTTCAGGCTGAAAGCTCAGGGGCGTCCTTTCTGCTGAAGCTCCTCCCATCCCTGTCATAGTTTGTATAGGCGGATCCTCCTATTTCACTGCCTCTGCCTTCTCTCTGGGCGAAGATTTACAACTGCCCCCCTACTACATGTCTTCTTAGAGGGAGAGCTCAGCCCTATATAACTTACACACAGTGAGAGAATGAGCAGCAGAGGGGAGAGCTCAACACTGTCTGTAAGCAGTGCTGTATGCAGGCTCTCTATTTATAAAAGCAAACTTGTTAGCGGTTGCATGGGGGGCCGCAGCCGCACGTGGCTAACTTATCAAGTCTGGTTTTCAACTAAATAGTCCACACCAGGAGAAATTGCAGGCCCCCTTTATACAGGTAAAAGAATGTCACAGACACAGTTGATTCAATGTTCAAACTTTACTGGAGATAAACTCTCTTGGAGAGGCAGAATTCTTGAACGTTACAAATGCAATAAAACAGTCTCTTAATGAATGCAACTATATACATTGGCTGACAACCTGGTCATTACCAGCCCTTGACGGCTTGTGCTCCGCATGGCAATCCAGCACTTTTATATCTATTCAGCGGCTCCCGCCCCACCTGGCAATCCAGCACTGAGGCCTATTCAGCGGCTCCCGCCCCGCTTGGCAATCTGGCTGTTTACAGCCCTTGACGGCTCCTGCCCCGTCTGGCATACAGTTCAAGCAGTACTCCGTGGCTTATGCCCCGCTTAGCAATCCGGGTGTTTACAGTCCTTGGTGGCTCCCGCCCCACCTGGCATATCTAAGCACTGCACACACACCCTTATCTGTGATCCAGGTGGCCATCTATTGTGGTCACTTACTTTACTCGTGTCCTCAGGAGAACAGTCCTTGGCTATCTAAAGGGGAGGACAAGTCTTTACTACTCATTATTCCATAAACCGGCTTGAATCTCCATGTCATTACTCGGACCTAGTTGTACAGCACCACTCAGTACTCAGGGTTTTCAGGTTCCTCACTCAAGCCCTTGCCACGTGTGTATATTGCAGCTCACCCGCTTACTCCATGGTGTCAGTGTTTGGGCCTCCTCGCTCACACTTTAGAGCAGCCCCTTTCTGTCTTTCTCCAGTCACACTGCACTGCACGTCACTTCCTCCTTCCTGCTACCTATCTCTTCATGCCAGTATGGAGCTGTCTAGTGGCCGAAGTAAATTATTACAGCTGATACACATGTAATACATACAAGGCAAAACAAATAGAAAATGGAACAGACTTAATAAAAAGCATACACTCAGTTCTTTTACGTAAGTGGAAGTACTGTACAGTGTTCGACCCCCTTACAAACTGCTGACTCTCCTGGGTGTCTCTTAGGCCCCATGTACACGACTGTAAAAAATCTCCGCAATTACGGACCCATTTGGTTCTATTGGGCGCGGATACCTTTCAGTGTCGCTAAGGATAGGTGTCCGGGCCGTAGAACTGTGCCGGGAATTATGGAGCATCAATAATTTGTACGGGAGCACGGTCCGAAAAATGCGGCCGGCTTCTTTAATGATAAGCAGAGAATGCATTTATTATTGGCTGCTGTCATTTAGAAAGTGGAACTGATCATGTGCATCCTCCCTCATTCAGTTCAGTAGGAGGACATGCAAATTACTATAGAGGTTGAACACCAGGGGGCGCCATTATAATGAAGTAAAGGGATGATCTCGCAACTGGAGCATTGCTGTTTTCATATTTGCCACTAGGTGTCAGAATAATTGACATATAGTTGTAATACTATTAGTATACTGCAGAAGCATAGATAAGGAGACACACACTAGAAACTCATCTTATCTTATTTTCACTAGTATGGATGCAAATTCTGGAACACTCATCTTTCTTATGTGTATAAAGTATTCAACAACCCTGATAAACTCCACCATTCTGAGGCTACATTCAGAGGAGAGTGTCCGATTTGCGCGTGTAAAAAACGCATTGTTTTTCCTACATTTATTGTCTGTGTGCATTGCGTATTGGCATCAGTGTGCTTTGCGTGTGGCATGCGTTTTTCACATCTGTGCAAGCACTTTTTTTTAAATTTCTCTGCATTTCTTTGTATTTGCTGCTTGGAACATGGACAGTACACAGATGTTGTCCGTGTGCTGTCCGTGGCTTTTACGCACCCATAGACTTGAATGGGCATCAAGGTGCGCAAAAACGCACCAATATAGGACATGTAGTGAATTTGATGCAACGGACAGTCGCTGCGTGAAAACTCACGCATGTCTGAATAGCCCCATTGAAATGAATGGGTCTGTATGCTGTGAGTGATTTCAACGCAAAGCACACAGGCGAGTATTACACTCGTCTGAGAGCCCTAACTAGATGACATAAGGTGTTGCATGACAATACACACAGCAATCATTGCACCTAAATCATGTGTTTACTCATAAACAGAGAACATTTCTAAAGATGAGGGGGGATTTTATTAGGACAGGCACTCCTCTTTGTCGCATCTTTGACTGTCTATGCATTAGGCTAAGTTCACACAGAGTTTTTTTGACGCGGAAACCGCGCCAAAAAGCTCATCAAAAACGGCTCGAAAATGCCTCCCGTCAATTTCAATGGGAGGCGGGGGCGGTTTTCTCCCGCGAGCAGTAAAACCGGCTCGCGGGAGAAAGAAGCGACATGCCCTATCTTCGGGCGTTTCCGCCTCTGACCTCCCATTGACTTCAATGGGAGGCAGAGAAAGCGTATTTCGCTGCATTTTATGCCCGCAGCGCCCAATGGCCGTGGGCGAAAAACGCATCGAAAATCGGCGTGCAGGGAGAGGAAAATCTGCCTCAAACTTCCAAACGGAATTTTGAGGCAGAAATTATGCCTGCAAAATACTCTGTGTGAACATAACTGAGTGAAATCTACAGCTGCTAGAAGCTGGCATAGATTTACACTATAATTTATGATAGTTTCCATCGTAAATTAATTTAAATGCGCCGGGCTACAGCTGTCCTTGCCCCATCGCTAAGATCCACCTACTTTTATTTTAAAGCTGCAGAGAAAAGTTGTTAAATTCCCCTAGTGTATGTAATGTCCACCGGGAAAGTGAACCCACTGGGCTACTCCGCTATAACAGAGTAGCAGCTCGCCAGACAAGTGTAGGACAGTCACTGGTCGATTGTACCTTGATGACAGGCTGTGCTGGGCAGTGATATGGAAAGAAAAAAGAAGACACAGAGCGCTCCTCTGGGGTATTGCTGTTGTTGCAGGGTGGTCAACAGTAATGTGCTTAAAATTTGATTTTAAACTCACCTTTTAAAGTTGTGCTGTATGGTCGGCACAACTCGATCATTAAACCAATTGAGCCTCAGTACTCCGTATGTGTACAGTCTGCTAGCCCTCTAGGTGAACACCGGCAGCTGAATAATCAGCGGTATTCGATGTGGAAGCAGTCCAAATTGTGAAAAAGAAAAAAATGATCACCCTTATGAAAGGCTCTCCTGCACTTGCAGATTAAATTCAACTGAAATCCCAGTTGGGACAAGATATCAATTAGGGGTAAAAAAAAATATATTTTGAAAAGACATACATGCTGTGTCATAAAATTAGAATAAAAGCTACGCATTTCAACCCTGAACAAGGGTCTTCCTCAGGCTTGAAATAAGTGGCTGTGCCGGATTACTGGATGCTGGCTTGTGCCGGATTACTGGAAACTGGCTTGTGCTGGATTATCAGAAGCTGACATGCTGGATTAGCGGAAGCTGGCTTTTCACGGGCACAGGACACGTGACAGACACTGGACTCATCACAGACACTGGATTAGTCTCGGACACAGGACACGGACAATGGTGTCGTCATGGACACGGAAACTGGAGTCATCATGGACACTGGAGTCGTCACGGAAACTGGAATCGTCACGGACACTGAAGACATCACAGATACTGAAGTCATCACGGATACTGGACAGGGATAGTCATTGACACAGGTTACAGGGTACTGAATACGGAACCTTCGCAGACTAACGCTGGGTTAGAACTAACATTGAATTAAATAGTCCAGGGAGTGCTGGGATAGGCTGGGGTGAATGGTGGCCCTTTAAGCGCCGGGACAAGCTGTTCTTCTCCAGTGATGGAACAAAGTCTTAGACGAAATCTAAGTACATACTATAGAGAGAAATATTCAGTACAATATATGAAGTATTACCTACAGTAACACCTCTTGCACACAACCGAGTTCGGCCGTGAAAGCGGTCTGTGTGTCAGACGCATTTCCCGGCCCGACCACAGTACAGGTGAACGGGACTCCTGGCATCAGACATTTATGATGCTAGGAGTTTCTGCCTCCTCACGTAATTGCTGTTTCATACTGAACAAAATTATACAGTACAGAACAGCAGTTCCGTGGGGAGTGAGAGACTCCTAGCATCATAAATGCCTATTATGGCAGGAGTTCTGTTCACCTGTACCGTGGTCGGGCCGGGAAATGCGTCTGACACACGGACCGCTTTTCACGGCCTGAACTCAGAGAGGTGTAATTCAAATTTGCTAAAGGGGTTGTCTCATCAAAATCAACTTCTCTAATATATAAACTGGCTCCACAAAGCTGCAGACTATCACACATTTCCTGTGCAGCCGGGGTGGACACAGACAGCTGAGGGCCCATTGCAAGAGAAATATATGGATCTCTTGCTCTCCAATATCTCATCAAAGATTACCCCTTATGACTCTCTGACAATCCACCAGTGATTGTGAACCAGAAAATGTATTATCTCAGGCATTAACATGCAATCTATTAGACAGAAGAATGCCACTTTACCTACTGGGCCCTTGTGCAGCTGCACATGTTGCACCAATGGAATGTTCGCCCCTGCCCTGCAGTATTAAATGATAGCTATTCAGATGAATGGAGTCCATGTAACACATGATGGCCCCAGTCTGCCAGTGTGAGAGCCATTGCTTGGTAGGGTGGTGACAGAGCTGCTAACTCCCTCTATGATGTTCACATTCCCTTATAGGACATTTAAACAGGGTTGTACTGATGGAACAACCTCTTGAAAATGAAGGTTTCTACAGCTGAATTATTTTGTGTTATTCTATTGTTTTTATATTTTTAACAAAGGGTTAAAATTTGCCTCAAATATTAAATCTTCACTCTTTTAACGTAAATCAGCCCACGGCAACCTGTGTTTTGTTCCAGAACTTCTGACGCATCTCCTGCTGTCCCAACCACAAGTGCACAGAGCCTGGCAGCCACCTGGCTACTGGCCCCGGGGCAGTAGGATTGACTTGTGAAGCAGACTATTGTGCTGCGCAGAGGCTTGTGAAGTGTACTCACTTATACTGCAGAGCTTAAACGAAAGTGTGTTAAAAGCTGAAGAAAAAGAACTATAGAAAGAAGAAAATGAAAACTAGAAAAGGAAACAAGCAGTTTATAATGCAGTTTGAAGTTTATTATATTCTGAATGAAAGCTCCAAGTAGATATGTAGAAATACGATTATATATACTTATATACCGGGTGGCAACCTTGTTCACATACTGTATGTTTTTAGAAGCATACACTTGAAATGTTGCCCTTGTTTCCTATAAAAAAATACATCCCTCATATATATTTGAACTCAACTAAGTACAAGATACATTCGATGTTATGCAATACCTGCCATCTATTAAAGGGGTTGTCCAATGGCAAAATATTACATTTCTCTCTAATATCACGCAAAGCAGAAAAAAATTACAATTTCCATCATTGTTTTCTAAATGCTCCTGAGTTTAAATATTGCTGTGTCGTACTTGTATTGGCGCCTCCAGGTGTTCTTTTGATTCCACATGTACGACCATGCTTATGTTTATCGATTCTGGTACCTCTATTCGGAAATACCATTTGCAAGCCGTCAGGGACATGACCTGGATATTCACTTCCCAAAGTCCATACCACTGCAAGGGGGTGTTTTAACCAATTAGTGACCGCCCATAGGCCTTTTTACGGCGGTCACTAACGGGCTTTGTTCTGATGTATATCCTTTTACGTCAGAATAAAGCAGCGCTGCCGGGAGCAGTAAAAGGTTCCTGCTCTCAGCTACCTTAGGATCAAAATCAACATTGATCTCACCCATTTAAACCCTCAGATGCCGCGGTCAATAGCAACCGCCGCATCTGAGTGGTTTTAGAGGGAGGGGGCTCTCTCACCCCATTGACACCCCCGCAATGCTATCGAAGGTTGCAGGTAGTTTTTATGGCAGCCGAGGACCTAACAAAGGCCAACGAGGTCTACCTCTAGTGAATGTCTGTTAGGCCTGATACACACGAACGTGTTAAACTTCCGTGGGACAGCCGCTGAAACAGCGGCCGTCCCACGGACCTATGTAATTCAATGTTGCCGTTCACACATCCGTTATTTCAACGCACCGTGTGAAGGGTCCGTGGGAAAATAGGACATGTCCTATCTTTTCACGCATCACGCATCCCTCCATAGACTCTCAACTGCAGTTTTTCACGTCCGAGATGCGCAGCGCTTAGGCATAGCCTAATAGATGCCTGTCAGTTTCTAAGAAGTATTGCAGTGTATTATAAAAGCGATAAAATGATCGCATAGTGAAGTCCCCTAGTGGGATTAAAAAAAGAAAAAGTAAAAAAGGTAAAAATAAAATAAAAAAAACCACTTTACCCCTTAGAAAATGCTTTATTATGACAAAAAAAAAAAAAAAAGTTACTAGTTACTAGTTACTAGCAGTGGGCTCCGATCATATATAAGCCCTCAGATGCGGCGCTCAATAGCGAGCACCACATCTGAGTGGTTTTAGAGAGAGGGAGCTCCATTTCTCACCCCACTGGCATCCCGCATGCATCGCAGGTTGCCAATTGTATCTATAGCAGCCTGGCGGCCTAACAAAGGCCCCCAGGTCTGCCTTTAGTGATTGCCTGTTAGACCATGCCAGAGGCCTGTCAGTTTTACACTGACAGGCAATAATACAGGCAATAATACAGGCAATAATACACTGCAATACAGAAGTATTGCAGTGTATTATAAAGTCCCCTAGTTAAATAAAGTTTGACATAAATAAACAAGTCCCAATGTAAAAAAAAAATAAGAACCCACTTTTTCCCCTTACAAAATACTTTATTTTGAAAAAAAGTAAAAAGTTACTCATATTTTGTATCGCCGCGCCCGTAACGAAAAATTTCTTAAAAAACAGTGCCAAAATTGCTGTTTTTTGTTCATCCTGCCTTCAAAAAATATTTATAAAAAGTGATCAAAAAGTCACATTTACTCCAAAATGGAACCAATAAAAACTACGAGTCGTCCTGTTAAAAAAAAGCCATCATACAGCTGCATCAGTCTAAAAATTTCTGGTTTTTTTTCTAGTAGCCCACTAAAAAAGTTAATAAAAAGTTCATCGATAAATTATATGTACCCCAAAATGGTGCTATACAAAAATACAACTCGTGCCGCCAAAAAAGTCCTTATACAGCTATGTCAACGCAAAAATAAAAAAGTTATACCTCTTTGAATGCGACGATGGAAAAACTTGAAAAATTGCACGGTCATTAAAAGACCAGTGTCACGAAAAAATAATTTTTATATCAATTTGCTTTTAGTGTTTTATTAAAAAATGTTTTATTTATTTGTGTGTTTGTGTTTAACTTTTTTTTATTTTTGAACTTTTTCTTGTCTATGGGGGCTGCCATTTTTTTTTCCATCTCTGTATGTGTCGATTAACGACACATACAGACATGGAATACGGCACATACAGCCCCATAGTGAAAGCGAACGGGGCCCGTTCCATCCACTATGCTGTACGCCGTCTGTGTGGGAACGGCGCATGCGCCGCTCCCACACAGTACAAATTGAAGGTCTTCGGCCGAGCGACGTCCGGCGCCATTTTTTTGTGGACCGGAAGCCGCGGCCGGACAGTAAGATTACTACTTCCGGTCACGGCTTCCGGACTTGTGCATTTGGAGCGGAGGGAGCAGACGGAGCGGACGGACCGGAGGGAGCGGCAGGAGCAGGTAAGTTAGGTCTGTGTATGTACGTGTTTTACTGTTTGTTTACTACTGTATGTAAACCTACTACACTGTGTGTTAGCTCAAAAAATGGCGACACACAGTGTAGGAGGTTTGACCGTTCAATCCCCTCGTTTCTCCCGGCACTAGCCAGGATAAAGGAGGGGGGATTCTGTGAGCTCACTAGAGCGAGTGAGTTTTCTCAAATTTTGCAGCATAAAGCAATGTGGTTGCTTTACCACATGCCAATGCTGCAATTTTGGGAATTGCTCCATCTAGTGACCAGCACTGGGATATGTTATAAATTAGAATCTAATTTATAATATTTCCTGACTCGTGAAAAAATTTTTAAAAATTAGAACAATGTTTAATCACTTATACACTAACTGTTTAACTTAAAAAAAAAAAATAATCTAGCGACACATTCCCTTTAAAGAGGCTCTGTCACCAGATTTTGCAACCCCTATCTCCTATTGCAGCAGATCGGCGCTGCAATGTAGATAAGAGTAATTTTTTTTTTTTTTTTAAACGAGCATTTTTGGCCAAGTTATGACCATTTTTATATTTATGCAAATGAGGCTTTCTAAAGTACAACTGGGCGTGTTTAAAGTTAAAGTACAACTGGGCGTGTATTGTGTGTGTACATCTGGGCGTTTTTACTTCTTTTACTAGCTGGGCGTTGTGAATAGAAGTTTATGATGCTGACGAATCAGCATCATCCACTACTCTTCGTTAACACCCAGCTTCTGGCAGTGCACAGACACACAGCGTGTTCTCGAGAGATCACGCTGTGACGTCACTCACTTCCTGCCCCAGGTCCTGCATCGTGTCGGACGAGCGAGGACACATCGGCACCAGAGGCTACATTTGATTCTGCAGCAGCATCGGCGTTTGCAGGTAAGTCGATGTAGCCTCTGTCGCCTGGTGCCAATGTGTCCTCGCTCGTCCGACACGATGCAGGACCTGGGGCAGGAAGTGAGTGACGTCACAGTGTGATCTCTCGAGAACACGCTGTGTGTCTGTGCACTGCCAGAAGCTGGGTGTTAACGAAGAGAAGTGGATGATGCTGATTCGTCAGCATCATAAACTTCTATTCACAACGCCCAGCTAGTAAAACAAGTAAAAACGCCCAGATGTTACACACAATACACGCCCAGTTGTACTTTAACTTTAAACACGCCCAGTTGTACTTTAGAAAGCCTAATTTGCATAAATATAAAAATGGTCATAACTTGGCCAAAAATGCTTGTTTTAAAAAAAATAAAAAAATGTTACTCTTATCTACATTGCAGCGCCGATCTGCAATACGAGATAGGGGTTGCAAAATCTGGTGACAGAGCCTCTTTAAGGTTTAAAATACCTTCGGTATTAAGGGGTTAAAGCATGCATAAGTAATCAGAAACACAATAACAAATACATCGGCAATAGGCAGGAGTCACTACAAACATGGTCTGCCAGTAATATCACAGTTATCATTCGTGTAAAGAAAAACAATAGGAGATATTATACACAAAACAAAACAGATCATAATGTATAACATTAACCCCTTCCCGACATTTGATGTATAGCTACGTCATAGCCAGTTAAGGGAAGTATGGAGCGGGCTCACGGGCTGAGCCTGCTCCATACAATGCGGATATCTGCTGTAACATACTTCACAATAACGAGTGGGGTCGCGCTAGTTTAACCCATTAAATACCGTGGTCAATAGCGACTGTGGCATTTAAATCATTGGAAAAAGCGGGGCGATCCCCCCTGACAGCTCATCGCCCCGCCCCCCCGCTATGCAATCGTGGGGTGGCGATAGTTGCTATGGCAGCCTGGGGGCCTAGTGGGGACCCCCAAGTCAGCCATCTTTGTGCTCCTATTAATATAAGCCTGTCAGAAAGACGATATTATGCAATACATCAGTATTGCAGTATATAGTGCAAGCGATCCTGGTTCAAGTTCCCTAGATGGATTAATAAAAATAAGTAAAAATCAGTTAAATAAAGTTTTTTATGTACAAATAAAAATTATTAAAAGTTAAAAAAAATACATTTCCCCCTAAAGCATTGTAAAAATAAATAAATAAACATAATTGGTATCGCCGGATCCGTAAAAGTCTGAACTATTACAATATATCATAATTTAACCCACACGGTGTGCGCCATAAAAAAATATATATTATTGACCCACAGAATAAATAATATTATTGACCCACAGAATAAAGTTAAAATATCGTTTTAAAAAACGAAGCGCAAAAAACAATGGAGGAATCACTGTATTTTTCATTTTCTACCCCACAAATATTTTTTTGCCTGTTTCCTAGTACATTGTATGTTACAATAAATGGTGCTACGAAAAACTACAACTTGTCCCGAAAAAATCAAACCCTCATAGGACTATATCAACAGAAAAATGAAAAAGTTATGGCTTTTGAATGTGAGGAGGAAAAAATGAAATTTAAAATCTGAAAAATGGCTGCGGCGGGAAGGAGTTAAAAGTGACCTTTTATGTACCTCAGCCATGTAGTTTTCCGGGAATTTTCCCGGTGGGCCGGCCGCTCCATTGAGCAGGGGCCGCTCTCCTGGGCCGGACTGGCCATCTGGCATTTCTGGCAAATGCCATATATGCCTGTAAACAGTGGGCCGGGTGCTGGCTACTTGCACAATCAATGTCGGATAGTGTTGTGCTTGGGCATTGCTGCCCCCTGGTGTTCACAACTACATTTTGCTTAGAGATGCTCTGCTGTGTACTCTAATGGGAGGGTGCAGTAAAGAAGTCTAGTGTTTATTGGCCGAGCCCCGGCTAATCAATGCTAGACTTGTTTTCTGCACAGGTTCCCAGCTAATCAGTAGCGTCCTGCCTGACTACATGTAGAAATCAAGCCTAACATTGATTGGCCGAGCTTTATCCAATCAGCGCTAGGCTTGCTTTCTGCACTGCCCCCAGAGCACAGCTTCAGTTTATCTGCCGAAAAGAAGACTCCAGCCCCTGCCGGGTGTTTGACTCCCAACGATAGCACCATCAGGTTTATCTCTTCAGCAACATAAAGCTGCAACCAGCATGCTAAAGTGATGGGGGATCAAACAGTATATGGGTCATGGGTGGTGCACACTGGTAATGGTCCGCATCTGCAAGACAAAGCAAGTAAATACAGGAATGTGAGTGAAGTGGTGTGTAATTGATTTTTGTAGTGTGATTGGTGTAGTATTTACAGCGTATATCCATTGTATGAGTGATATATGCAATTTGTGTGAGCTATATGGGTGCCTAATGTATTGTGGTGTCTGCATGTGAGGTATGCATCTAGTATATGAGTGGTGTGTATTTAGTGTGTGAGTGGTGTGTATTTAGTGTGCATTTAGTGTGTGAGTGGTGTGTGTTTAGTTTGTATTTAGTGTATGAGTGGTGTGTATTTAGTGTGTATTTAATGTGAGAGTAGTGTGTGTGTGTGTGTGTATATAGTGTGTGCATGGTGTGTATTTAGTTTGAGAGTGGTGTCTCTCTAGTGTGTGAGTGGTGTGTATTTAGTGTGTGCATGGTGTGTATTTAGTGTGAGTGGTGTGTGTTTAATGTGTGAGTGGTGTGTGTTTAGTGTGTGGGTGGTGTGTATATAGTGTGTGCATGGTGTGTATTTAGTAAGTGCATGGTGTGTATTTAGTGTGTGAGTGGTGTGTATTTAGTGTGTAGTATGTTGTGTATTTAGTGTGTTGTATGGTGTGTATTTAGTGTGAGTGGTGTGTGTTTAATGTGTGAGTCGTGTGTGTGTTTAGTGTGTGCGTGGTGTGTGTTTAGTGTGTAGTAGATGTCTAGTGTGTGTGATGTGTGTACTATGTTTCCAGTGTGTGAGTTGTGTGTGTTTAGTATGTGTAGCGGGTATTTAATGTGTGTGTTTTGTGTGTGTTTAGTGTATGAGTGGTGTGTATTTAGCGTGTAGTATGTGTTTGATGTGTGTATTATGGTTCCAGTGTGTGCTGTACTGATTGTGACCAGTGTGTGCTGTACTGATTGTGACCAGTGTGTGCTGTACTGATTGTGACCAGTGTGTGCTGTACTGATTGTGACCAGTGTGTGCTGTACTGATTGTGACCAGTTTGTGCAGTATGGTTTATGTCCAGTGTGTGCTGTACTGATTGTGAGCGGTGTGTGCGATTTATATCCAATATGTTTGTAGCGTTTATGCAACAGGAATGTAGGACATAAGAAACTTTCCTCCTTAATTACAATTTTCAGACCCGATCCTGATTGTCTCACCACACTCCATCACAAGCCTTCAATAGAACATTATATCAGGGTTTCTATGGGCAGAGCTTTATATAATATAATAAAACGATGACTCACAATTCACTAGCACATCTTAAAAAAGTATCCAGCACATTAATGGGAACCTGTCAGCAGTTTTGAGGTCTGCTGACAGGATGATATAAAGGAGGGGCATTTTGAACATACCTTTTGTCTTGCATCACTGAGAAAACAATGGTTAATTCTCCCAATGCGCCCAACGCAAGTACCACTAAGACGATACTTGATGTCGAAGTTCTCCTTGTCTCCTTGGCTCTCCTCAGAGAACACTGCCAGCCTTGCCCCACTACTCTGAGTGACAGATCTAACGGTCTCCTGATTGGCCGCTAGAGCTGTCATTCATAGCAGAGTGGCTCGTTCTAAAGAAATCTCGGATCCTCGGTCACGCAACTGGGTTGCAACTGGGTTGACTGAGAAAAAAAGGTATGTTCAAAATGCCCTCCCCCTCCTTTAGGCCCCATGCACACGACCATAAAATCACCTGTAATCACGGACCCATTCATTTCTATGGCCGACGGACACCTTCCCGTATATTTACAGGAAGGTGTCCGTGCCGTAGAAACTTTCTGAAAAAAAAATAGGACATGTCCTATTTTTTTATTGTACGGGCCGTGCTCCTATACTTTATTATAAGAGCATGGCCCTGTAAAAACGGACAGCTATACGCGGCAGTCTGTGCTCGTAATTGCCAAATCGCTCTGTCAACAGTTTTGAGGACAGTTTTGAGGGAAAGCAGACACAACCCTTGTTAACCATTTTATTGAGAATTAAAAACAACGCCGTAATCAAAGTAGTCCTCGAATCCGAAGTAGTTTAACAATCCAAACTGTAAAAAACACAAAAAAATAAATAATTAGTAGCACATAAAAAAGCAAAGAAATTATTACAGTTACAGTGAAGGAAATAAGTATTTGATCCCTTGCTGATTTTGTACGTTTGCCCACTGTCAAAGTCATGAACAGTCTAGAATTTTTAGGCTAGGTTAATTTTACCAGTGAGAGATAGATTATATTAAAAAAAAATAAAAAAAATCACATTGTCAAAATTATATATATTTATTTGCATTGTGCAGAGAGAAATAAGTATTTGATCCCTTTGGCAAACAAGACTTAATACTTGGTGGCAAAACCCTTGTTGGCAAGCACAGCAGTCAGACATTTTTAGTAGTTAATGATGAGGTTTGCACACATGTTAGAAGGAATTTTGGCGCACTCCTCTTTGCAGATCATCTGTAAATCATTAAGATTTCGAGGCTGTCGCTTGGCAACTCGGATCTTCAGCTCCCTCCATAAGTTTTCGATGGGATTAAGGTATGGAGACAGGCTAGGCCACTCCATGACCTTAATGTGCTTCTTTTTGAGCCACTCCTTTGTTGCCTTGGCTGTATGTTTCGGGTAATTGTCGTGCTGGAAGACCCAGCCACGAGCCATTTTTAATGTCCTGGTGGAGGGAAGGAGGTTGTCACTCAGGATTTGACGGTACATGGCTCCATCCATTCTCCCATTGATGCGGTGAAGTAGTCCTGTGCCCTTAGCAGAGAAACACCCCCAAAACATAATGTTTCCACCTCCATGCTTGACAGTGGGGACAGTGTTCTTTGGGTCATAGGCAGCATTTCTCTTCCTCCAAAAACGGCGAGTTGAGTTAATGCCAAAGAGCTCAATTTTAGTCTCATCTGACCACAGCACCTTCTCCCAATCACTGTCAGAATCATCCAGATGTTCATTTGCAAACTTCAGATGGGCCTGTACATGTGCCTTCTTGAGCAGGGGGACCTTGCGGGCACTGCAGGATTTTAATCCATTACGGCGTAATATGTTACCAATGGTTTTCTTGGTGACTGTGGTCCCAGCTGCCTTGAGATCATTAACAAGTTCCCCCCGTGTAGTTTTCGGCTGAGCTCTCACCTTCCTCAGGATCAAGGATACCCCACGAGGTGAGATTTTGCATGGAGCCCCAGATCGATGTCGATTGACAGTCATTTTGTATGTCTTCCATTTTCTTACTATTGCACCAACAGTTGTCTCTTTCTCACCCACCATCTTACTTATAGTTTTGTAGCCCATTCCAGCCTTGTGCAGGTCTATGATCTTGTCCCTGACATCCTTAGAAAGCTCTTTGGTCTTGCCCATGTTGTAGAGGTTAGAGTCAGACTGATTCATTGAGTCTGTGGACAGGAGTCTTTTATACAGGTGACCATTTAAGACAGCTGTCTTTAATGCAGGCACCAAGTTGATTTGGAGCGTGTAACTGGTCTGGAGGAGGCTGAACTCTTAATGGGTGGTAGGGGATCAAATACTTATTTCTCTGTGCACAATGCAAATAAATATATATAATTTTGACAATGTGATTTTCTTTTTTTTTTTTATATAATCTATCTCTCACTGGTAAAATTAACCTAGCCTAAAAATTCTAGACTGTTCATGTCTTCGACAGTGGGCAAACTTACAAAATCAGCAAGGGATCAAATACTTATTTCCTCCACTGTACGTTTCCTGTGTCCAGCGCTGGAGCCGCAATGTCAGCGAGCTACGCTGTTTCCGTAACTTCAGGAGTTATAGGGGGCATCAGCACTTAAAGTGCCTAGGGCAGCGTCAACTACATACGGCCTACACTCTCCCCCCTGGATCCCCACCTAACCTCTTCCTCCTTCTATGCCCCTCTCCCCTCCTCCCACAGAGCCTCTGCCACCATCTGTGCCCCCACCACAAATAAAGGTTCAAAATCCTCTTCAGTGTCCCCTGCACCCCATGGGACCCCCTGACACTTTTTGTTCCCCATAGTACCCCTACCATTTGCTGCCCGGCATTTTACCGGACACAATAGCGCCGCATGCTGCACTATTTTGGTCAGGATTTTTTTTCCCTGCAGTGGAAGCTTCTAAGGCGTCTTTCACACTGCGGTATTTCTATCAGTTTACTGTGTGTGACGGGAAAGCTCCTGACGCCTTTGATAAATGGATCCATAGACCCCCATACACCCGACGCTTTTTTCTTGCTGCATGGAATAACTTTGAAGGCTCCGCTATTCCATGCATATATATGTGTTTTATTTTTAACATGGGCGCCTATGGAGGAAGGACAGCAGAGACATCCGTTTTTTAAACCGTTTAATGCATCTCCTGGGAGCTTTATCAGCACATACATTATATTAATAGAAATACTGTGGTGTAAAAGCCTCCTATGCAGATGTGTACACAGCCCAATGCTGACAATGATAATAAGGCTGCATTATTACATCTATCACCAATGTGGCTACAGCTAACGGTTTGCTGACTCCGCCTACTTGTGATGGCCCCACCCACTACATGGGGCCACTTTTAGATTTTTTTCCAGGGCCACTTTAAGCTCCCAATCCGCCCCTGACCTCAGTAAATTTTTTCAGTCTATAGCAAACAATTTTCATATACAGTATATAAAGGAAGATGAATGGGGTTAAATACGTAGGGCACTTAATGAAGTCATGCCAGGGTCGCCACACTATATTGTATTTAATATGAGATCCTAGTTCCTAGCTAGATAATTCCTCCATTCTGGAGATCTGGTTCACCTTTTCTAATAATTGTTAAATAGAAGGAGGTACCATAGACCTCTATTTGAGGGGGATAAGTAGTTTAGCTGCTGTTAGTAGAGATGTTATTAAATTATTTTTGAATGGTCGGAAGGAGGAGCTTGGCAGCCACAATGTCACGAGTTCTGGAGAAATGTGTAAATTAGTTTTGCATATTAAGTTAATATGACCCGTCACATTAGACCAAAAGTTTTAGATAGCCGAGCAATGAAACCATATACGCCGTAAAAATAAAATGCCAGAATTGCTGTTTTCTGTTCATCCTGCGTTAAAACATTTTTTAAAAATGTAATCAAAAAGTCGCATGTACTCCAAAATGGTACCAATAAAAACTACCATTCGTGCATATCTGGAACTGAAATAAACACTTTTTTGATAGCTCACGGTAATAATGAGAGCAATTTAAAGGGGTATTCCAGGAACTATATTATTGATGACCTATCCTTAGGCCATCAATATCAGATCAGGGTTTTTTTTATGGTTCCATTTTAAGGAACACAAAACGTAGCTTACTACTTATATTGCTTTTTTATAAAAAAAAATAATTTAGCTATTTTTCTTTTCTTTTAAGCCATTCACTGTGTACTATATATAGCACATTATCTGTGTTGTACTGATTGTTAAGGATATGAGGATACCAAATAAGAATATGCGTTGCTGCTTGTGCACGTAAAATGTGCCTGCATCGGTTAGGCCATACTTAAAGAGGCTCTGTCACCAGATTTTGCAACCCCTATCTGCTATTGCAGCAGATAGGCGCTGCAATGTAGATTACAGTAACGTTTTTATTTTTTTTAAAACGAGCATTTTTGGCCAAGTTATGACCATTTTTGTAGTTATGCAAATGAGGCTTGCAAAAGTCCAAGTGGGTGTGTTTAAAAGTAAAAGTCCAAGTGGACGTGTATTAGGTGCGTACATCGGGGCGTTTTTAATACTTTTACTAGCTGGGCGCTCTGATGAGAAGTATCATCCACTTCTCTTCAGAACGCCCAGCTTCTGGCAGTGCAGACACAGCCGTGTTCTCGAGAGATCACGCTGTGTCGTCACTCACAGGTCATCGTGTCAGACGAGCGAGGACACCGGCACCAGAGGCTACAGTTGATTCTGCAGCAGCATCAGCGTTTGCAGGTAAGTAGCTACATCGACTTACCTGCAAAGTAGTTTAACAATCCAAACTGTAAAAAACACAAAAAAATAAATAATTAGTAGCACATAAAAAAGCAAAGAAATTATTACAGTTACGTTTCCTGTGTCCAGCGCTGGAGCCGCAATGTCAGCGAGCTACGCTGTTTCCGTAACTTCAGGAGTTATAGGGGGCATCAGCACTTAAAGTGCCTAGGGCAGCGTCAACTACATACGGCCTACACTCTCCCCCCTGGATCCCCACCTAACCTCTTCCTCCTTCTATGCCCCTCTCCCCTCCTCCCACAGAGCCTCTGCCACCATCTGTGCCCCCACCACAAATAAAGGTTCAAAATCCTCTTCAGTGTCCCCTGCACCCCATGGGACCCCCTGACACTTTTTGTTCCCCATAGTACCCCTACCATTTGCTGCCCGGCATTTTACCGGACACAATAGCGCCGCATGCTGCACTATTTTGGTCAGGATTTTTTTTCCCTGCAGTGGAAGCTTCTAAGGCGTCTTTCACACTGCGGTATTTCTATCAGTTTACTGTGTGTGACGGGAAAGCTCCTGACGCCTTTGATAAATGGATCCATAGACCCCCATACACCCGACGCTTTTTTCTTGCTGCATGGAATAACTTTGAAGGCTCCGCTATTCCATGCATATATATGTGTTTTATTTTTTAACATGGGCGCCTATGGAGGAAGGACAGCAGAGACATCCGTTTTTTAAACCGTTTAATGCATCTCCTGGGAGCTTTATCAGCACATACATTATATTAATAGAAATACTGTGGTGTAAAAGCCTCCTATGCAGATGTGTACACAGCCCAATGCTGACAATGATAATAAGGCTGCATTATTACATCTATCACCAATGTGGCTACAGCTAACGGTTTGCTGACTCCGCCTACTTGTGATGGCCCCACCCACTACATGGGGCCACTTTTAGATTTTTTTCCAGGGCCACTTTAAGCTCCCAATCCGCCCCTGACCTCAGTAAATTTTTTCAGTCTATAGCAAACAATTTTCATATACAGTATATAAAGGAAGATGAATGGGGTTAAATACGTAGGGCACTTAATGAAGTCATGCCAGGGTCGCCACACTATATTGTATTTAATATGAGATCCTAGTTCCTAGCTAGATAATTCCTCCATTCTGGAGATCTGGTTCACCTTTTCTAATAATTGTTAAATAGAAGGAGGTACCATAGACCTCTATTTGAGGGGGATAAGTAGTTTAGCTGCTGTTAGTAGAGATGTTATTAAATTATTTTTGAATGGTCGGAAGGAGGAGCTTGGCAGCCACAATGTCACGAGTTCTGGAGAAATGTGTAAATTAGTTTTGCATATTAAGTTAATATGACCCGTCACATTAGACCAAAAGTTTTAGATAGCCGAGCAATGAAACCATATACGCCGTAAAAATAAAATGCCAGAATTGCTGTTTTCTGTTCATCCTGCGTTAAAACATTTTTTAAAAATGTAATCAAAAAGTCGCATGTACTCCAAAATGGTACCAATAAAAACTACCATTCGTGCATATCTGGAACTGAAATAAACACTTTTTTGATAGCTCACGGTAATAATGAGAGCAATTTAAAGGGGTATTCCAGGAACTATATTATTGATGACCTATCCTTAGGCCATCAATATCAGATCAGGGTTTTTTTTATGGTTCCATTTTAAGGAACACAAAACGTAGCTTACTACTTATATTGCTTTTTTATAAAAAAAAATAATTTAGCTATTTTTCTTTTCTTTTAAGCCATTCACTGTGTACTATATATAGCACATTATCTGTGTTGTACTGATTGTTAAGGATATGAGGATACCAAATAAGAATATGCGTTGCTGCTTGTGCACGTAAAATGTGCCTGCATCGGTTAGGCCATACTTAAAGAGGCTCTGTCACCAGATTTTGCAACCCCTATCTGCTATTGCAGCAGATAGGCGCTGCAATGTAGATTACAGTAACGTTTTTATTTTTTTAAAAACGAGCATTTTTGGCCAAGTTATGACCATTTTTGTAGTTATGCAAATGAGGCTTGCAAAAGTCCAAGTGGGTGTGTTTAAAAGTAAAAGTCCAAGTGGACGTGTATTAGGTGCGTACATCGGGGCGTTTTTAATACTTTTACTAGCTGGGCGCTCTGATGAGAAGTATCATCCACTTCTCTTCAGAACGCCCAGCTTCTGGCAGTGCAGACACAGCCGTGTTCTCGAGAGATCACGCTGTGTCGTCACTCACAGGTCATCGTGTCAGACGAGCGAGGACACCGGCACCAGAGGCTACAGTTGATTCTGCAGCAGCATCAGCGTTTGCAGGTAAGTAGCTACATCGACTTACCTGCAAAGTAGTTTAACAATCCAAACTGTAAAAAACACAAAAAAATAAATAATTAGTAGCACATAAAAAAGCAAAGAAATTATTACAGTTACGTTTCCTGTGTCCAGCGCTGGAGCCGCAATGTCAGCGAGCTACGCTGTTTCCGTAACTTCAGGAGTTATAGGGGGCATCAGCACTTAAAGTGCCTAGGGCAGCGTCAACTACATACGGCCTACACTCTCCCCCCTGGATCCCCACCTAACCTCTTCCTCCTTCTATGCCCCTCTCCCCTCCTCCCACAGAGCCTCTGCCACCATCTGTGCCCCCACCACAAATAAAGGTTCAAAATCCTCTTCAGTGTCCCCTGCACCCCATGGGACCCCCTGACACTTTTTGTTCCCCATAGTACCCCTACCATTTGCTGCCCGGCATTTTACCGGACACAATAGCGCCGCATGCTGCACTATTTTGGTCAGGATTTTTTTTCCCTGCAGTGGAAGCTTCTAAGGCGTCTTTCACACTGCGGTATTTCTATCAGTTTACTGTGTGTGACGGGAAAGCTCCTGACGCCTTTGATAAATGGATCCATAGACCCCCATACACCCGACGCTTTTTTCTTGCTGCATGGAATAACTTTGAAGGCTCCGCTATTCCATGCATATATATGTGTTTTATTTTTTAACATGGGCGCCTATGGAGGAAGGACAGCAGAGACATCCGTTTTTTAAACCGTTTAATGCATCTCCTGGGAGCTTTATCAGCACATACATTATATTAATAGAAATACTGTGGTGTAAAAGCCTCCTATGCAGATGTGTACACAGCCCAATGCTGACAATGATAATAAGGCTGCATTATTACATCTATCACCAATGTGGCTACAGCTAACGGTTTGCTGACTCCGCCTACTTGTGATGGCCCCACCCACTACATGGGGCCACTTTTAGATTTTTTTCCAGGGCCACTTTAAGCTCCCAATCCGCCCCTGACCTCAGTAAATTTTTTCAGTCTATAGCAAACAATTTTCATATACAGTATATAAAGGAAGATGAATGGGGTTAAATACGTAGGGCACTTAATGAAGTCATGCCAGGGTCGCCACACTATATTGTATTTAATATGAGATCCTAGTTCCTAGCTAGATAATTCCTCCATTCTGGAGATCTGGTTCACCTTTTCTAATAATTGTTAAATAGAAGGAGGTACCATAGACCTCTATTTGAGGGGGATAAGTAGTTTAGCTGCTGTTAGTAGAGATGTTATTAAATTATTTTTGAATGGTCGGAAGGAGGAGCTTGGCAGCCACAATGTCACGAGTTCTGGAGAAATGTGTAAATTAGTTTTGCATATTAAGTTAATATGACCCGTCACATTAGACCAAAAGTTTTAGATAGCCGAGCAATGAAACCATATACGCCGTAAAAATAAAATGCCAGAATTGCTGTTTTCTGTTCATCCTGCGTTAAAACATTTTTTAAAAATGTAATCAAAAAGTCGCATGTACTCCAAAATGGTACCAATAAAAACTACCATTCGTGCATATCTGGAACTGAAATAAACACTTTTTTGATAGCTCACGGTAATAATGAGAGCAATTTAAAGGGGTATTCCAGGAACTATATTATTGATGACCTATCCTTAGGCCATCAATATCAGATCAGGGTTTTTTTTATGGTTCCATTTTAAGGAACACAAAACGTAGCTTACTACTTATATTGCTTTTTTATAAAAAAAAATAATTTAGCTATTTTTCTTTTCTTTTAAGCCATTCACTGTGTACTATATATAGCACATTATCTGTGTTGTACTGATTGTTAAGGATATGAGGATACCAAATAAGAATATGCGTTGCTGCTTGTGCACGTAAAATGTGCCTGCATCGGTTAGGCCATACTTAAAGAGGCTCTGTCACCAGATTTTGCAACCCCTATCTGCTATTGCAGCAGATAGGCGCTGCAATGTAGATTACAGTAACGTTTTTATTTTTTTAAAAACGAGCATTTTTGGCCAAGTTATGACCATTTTTGTAGTTATGCAAATGAGGCTTGCAAAAGTCCAAGTGGGTGTGTTTAAAAGTAAAAGTCCAAGTGGGCGTGTATTAGGTGCGTACATCGGGGCGTTTTTAATACTTTTACTAGCTGGGCGCTCTGATGAGAAGTATCATCCACTTCTCTTCAGAACGCCCAGCTTCTGGCAGTGCAGACACAGCCGTGTTCTCGAGAGATCACGCTGTGTCGTCACTCACAGGTCATCGTGTCAGACGAGCGAGGACACCGGCACCAGAGGCTACAGTTGATTCTGCAGCAGCATCAGCGTTTGCAGGTAAGTAGCTACATCGACTTACCTGCAAACGCTGATGCTGCTGCAGAATCAACTGTAGCCTCTGGTGCCGGTGTCCTCGCTCGTCTGACACGATGCAGGACCTGTGAGTGACGACACAGCGTGATCTCTCGAGAACACGGCTGTGTCTGCACTGCCAGAAGCTGGGCGTTCTGAAGAGAAGTGGGTGATACTTCTCATCAGAGCGCCCAGCTAGAAAAAGTATTAAAAACGCCCCGATGTACGCACCTAATACACGCCCACTTGGACTTTTACTTTTAAACACACCCACTTGGACTTTTGCTAGCCTCATTTGCATAACTACAAAAATGGTCATAACGTGGTCAAAAATGCTCGTTTTTAAAAAATAAAAACGTTACTGTAATCTACATTGCAGCGCCTATCTGCTGCAATAGCAGATAGGGGTTGCAAAATCTGGTGACAGAGCCTCTTTAAGGTATTAACTAACAGGCGTTCTTCGAGGGCAGCCCTGGGGGCCTTTCCTAGTGCCCTTGTCTCTTGGCTGTCACTATAAAAACGTAATTTCAGCGCTGGCAGTGATATGTAATATCAGCGCTGGCAGAGAGAATACAAATGGAGCTCCTACCTACTCAGGCCTTATTCAAACGAATGTATTTTACGTCTGTGTGCTGTCTGTTGAAATAACTGCAGCACACGGACCCATGGTAATCAGTGGGGCTATTCACACATGCATGATTTTTCACGCAGCGTGTGTCCGTTGCATGAAACTCACTACATTTTCTTTATTTAGTCCTATTCTTGTGGACCACGTTACTCATTGAAGTCTATGCGTGCTAAAGAAATCCTGAGAAAAAAAGCAGGAAGTGCAGAAACAAGGACGTGAAAAACTGATGCCACACAGAAAGCCCACTGATGCCACACGGAAACCACACTCAGGGACGGATTATAATAAGGGCAATCTGGGCAAGTGCCCGGGGCCTGGGGCTGGAAGGGGGCCCAGTTCGCCCTGGTTATCCCATACCGGCTGTTAAATTTACAGCCGGTTCAGAGAACCGGAGTGAAGCAGGACCTCTCACCCAATTGAATCCGCATCCTTAGGATGCGGATACAATTGCTTACATTAGCGCTGGCGAGAAAGGGAACTATCCATTCCCTTCCTCCCATTTGGCGCTTTACTAATGAAACAGTCGGCGCGATGATGTCATCACGCCGACTGCGCCGTTACGATGGATGACGCCGTCTGTTCTCTGATCACTCCTGCGGCACTGGAGGAAGACGCTGGAACGGAGACAGGTGAGAATGTTTTTTTTTTTTCTTGGCAGCATTGGGGGCAAAAGCTATAGGGGGCATTATCTACAGTGGGCATTGTAACTGGTGCTATCTACAGGGGACATTATCTACAGGGGGCATTGTGACTGGCGCTATCTACAGGGGGCATTATCTACAGAGGGCATTGTAACTGGCGCTATCTACAGGGGACATTATCTACAGTGGGCATTGTGACTGGCCCAATCTACAAGGGGCATTATATACGGAGTGCATTGTAACTGGCTCTATCTACAAGGGGCATTATCTACAGAATGCATTGTGACTGGCGCTATCTAGAGTGGACATTATTTACAGTGGGCATTGTAACTGGCACTATCTAAAGGGGGCATTGTCACTGGTGCAATGTACAGGAGGCATTGTGAGTGTGTTGTTTTACTTTACAGTGTTTGACAATTTCATTCCTGGGCACAATGTATGGTACTATTATATTCAGGGGCGCAGTGTATAATACTATTATATTGAGGGGTGCAGTGTATAGTACTATTATATTCAGGAGCACAGTGTATAGTACTATTATATTCAGGGCACAGTGTATAGTACTATTATATTCAGGAGTATGGTGTATAGTACTATTATATTCAGGAGCACAGTGTATAGTACTATTATAAACCCAGCAACCCCTGCCGAAAACTTCAGTTTTTGAACGACGGATTCGAAAACGCAGGCCCGTAGAAGACAATCTAACATCTTCAAATAATAGACTGCCTGGGCGAGATGCACTAAGGGGAACCAATTCCGATATACGCAAAGCGACAAAAAATGAAAGTGAAAAAGCCGCTGCAAAAAGGGACAACTCAAATGGGGAGGCGCATACTACCGGCAAACAATGCAACAATTTTATTAGGATTGAAAATTAAACAGGACGTCTAGATTCCCGACAAACTACAGATTTCTTCCAACCCTTAAGGGATTGTAAAATAGAAAAGGATTTTGTAACATCCGACCACCCATGAAGCTTAAAGAAAAATTACAAACCAGCAAGCCGACGCTGTGCAACTAACCCAGATACGCCCCGCTGCGCTAAACCTGACAAATATTCAATAATAAAGGTTAAACTAGGCTGCTCCAGCGGGCCAATAACTCGTTCCCCCACCACATTCAGCCATTCATTCCAAACATTATCATACGCTGTCCACGTAGACGGAGCTAGGGATTACCTGACGAAAGGCACTAACTGGGATCCGACAGCCTCCAAAGCAAATCCGGGCACTCCGTCCCCTCCAGATCTACCTGCGGGCAAAGAGAATGAAACACCCTGACCAGAAACTGAAGTAGTGTGCGCCGTCAGTGGTGGAAGGACAGATGCCTCAGGTAACGGTGCCGATGCAGTTAAGACAGTCGGTGCCACTGACCGCGCAGATCGACTGGGTCTGTGAACGCTCCTCGATGATGCGTGGCCACGTTCTGAAGTGCCATGGTTTGAGGAACTACTAGATGATGAGGTCCTCCTACGCCTAGAGCGCCGACGACGAGAGTGCAGTCCGCGCAGACGCTGTGAGGAACGGCTACCCCGGGACCTATAGCTAGCAGACCCCTCTCGTGAATGAGACGAACGGGATCCGGAGTGATCGGTAGGCAAAACATAAGCTGGGCCCAAATTCTTGTATATAAGCACGGGTGCTATGAAGGCAGATGGGGCTACAGCAGTACTGGCGGAATAGACTTGCTCAGGGAATAAATCCCACCCACTATCACACAGGAATAAAAGGGGCTCATCATCTAGGGGTGGTGTAGATCGGTTATCCAAGTTGCCACCCACCTCATCCTGTGGGACGCTCTCTCCGTGATCTGCAGCAGTGGAGGTGGCTAAAGGTGCAGGACAAAATGCAGGGGGAAGGGGGGCGCCCCTGGGCAATTCAGCGTGGCCTGCTGTGCTGGAAGCCAGGCTCGCAGCAACGCTAATGGCCTGTGCGGCCGCCAGGAGGGGCCTAGCCCGGCCTAGCCCTGAAGACATGGCGAGGCCAGGAGAATGGGGGATATACTCCTATAAAACAGCCTCCATTCTAAGGCGGGCAGTCCCTGACGGAGCCGGTGGGGGAGGAGCAGATGCAGACAGGTACAGTGAAGGAAACTGTGCTCCGTCTCCCCCAGACATAAAGCGCCGACTCACGTGGGTAGTGGGAGACAGCCGAGCGGGCGGCCTGGATTGCCGTGCCTACCGCCGCAACGAGAAATCAGTAGGTGCCTATGGAGCTGGACGACAAGTCTCATCAAGAAGAGACTGCAGCCAGCCTCGACCTTCCTGAAGCAGATGCTGCCGGATGGACTCCTCCATGTCTCTTGCCGGTAAGTGTAAGTAGATTTCGGCCAAAGAGGGGAAAGCACGGGCTTCAGAAGCTTTTATGTGTAAAAGGGGTGGGAAGCACACTAATCCCACCCCTGGGAGTATACTATGTCCAATGCCCTGTGGTCTTTATTAACCCAATGCCGCGCTGTAACTGCCCAAACTATCCCTAGCTGCCATACAGTGAAAATTAACCCCTACTGATGCAACAGTCTCGGACCAGGCGGCTATACGCCTATGGGTCCACTAGCACCTAGCTCCAATCTGTGGCATGTGGAAGCGGCATAAAAACCAGATTGAAAGCAAAGGTTTTTAGCCACATGAAACCTTAAAAATCATATCAACTGGTGTGGATGATTGTGCGATACTTCCTGTTTGTCAACGTGCCAGTTATCGTGACTTGTCGCAAACTGAAAGGAACAGAATCCTTGAACTGAGAGACCTTGATTTATCACTCCGGCAGATCGCTACATGCCTAGACTGAGATGTCAGCAGTGTTCAATGTTGCGTGTCCCAGTATTTTGGAGAACAACAACGAACAGGAATGAGAGCAAGAGGTGTGCGGAGGCGAACTTCTGCACGTACGGATCATCTGATTGGAAGAATGGCGCGTAGTGATCTATTCTGTGCTGCAAGTAAAATTGGACGTCGCATCCCAAGCCTAGGGCGGCAACAGGTGTTGACACAAGCCATCAGAAGGTTGTTTGCACAACATTGGGCTACAAGCCAAACGTCCAGCTACAGGTGTGCCACTCTCAAAGGCTATCATGGTGCACAGCAAGATGGCAATAGAGGCAAGAATGAAGGTCTATCCTCTTCAGTGATGAGTCACACTTTTGTCTCAGATACAATATTAGCCGGAGATTGTTCTGAAGACCACGTGGGCAACGCCATGAAGAGGCCTTCACAAGGGAACGTCACACGGGTCCTACTCCCAAGATTATGGTGTGGGGTGGCATAATGTAAGGTAGCTGGACCCCTCTAGGGCCCTCTATGTAGATATTTTACAATGATGGGAACACTTTTTCAGTACTAATTGTTTCCATTGTAGTAAAATAAAACTTTTCTATTTTCTGTAATGTGGTGAGCAGCATGAACGTCATTTCTAATCTACAATTTTAGGAAAGCAAATGTTTAAGAACATATATGATTATGATTATTATATGATTAGGCTGTGTTCACATCAGTGTTGGTTTCCGTTCATGGGTTCTGTCAGACTTTTCCGTTGGAGGAACCCATAAACGGAAAGCCAAACTGAAACCAAAACTTCCATTTGCATTACCATTGATTTCAATGGTAATGCTTCCATTTCAAATGGTTTCCGTTTGTCTCTATTCCGTAAAGGTTTTCGTCTTTTTAGTGGAAACAATAGCGTAGTCAACTATAGGAAGGTTCCTCCTACGGAAAGCTGCAACGGAACCCATGAACGGAAATCAACGCTGATGTGAACAGGCCCTTATTCTTTAAGAAATGATTGCCACCAATGTGTATTTTCAGTCATGCAAATTGAATATGAATATGAATTGAAGTACAAATAAAAAACATAAACAAAATCACCCCAATGGATTACTTCACTGTAAATAAATACATAAAGCAGCTGCAATACCACTTGTGGCCAACAAGTGGTGATAAAACTACTGCATAGTATTTATCTATTAGACCATTTTAGACCTGCAATGAACAAGCTATTTTAGGGAAAGAAAGTTATACTCTTTAAGAAATTAGACATTACCAGTAGTTAGAATATCTTTCAGACACAATGCAGTTTGAGTATGTTTGACTTTATCTTGCTTTTATTTATATGACTACTCTTTAGTTACAGTGTATTATTTAAAGAAATCTCAGTTCCTATTATGATTATTTAATAAAAAGTCCTCCAGACCTCCTCATGAATCATTTTGGTGCACAACATGTTAGGTAATTTCTTAACAACAGACACAGCAGTACACAGATGGCACTACTACCTCTCTATGTTCTCATATGATAAACAAAGATACAAACTGCACCTGCCCCCTGCAGTCAGAAGAAGCTTGAATGCTGCAGCAATCAATCTTGCAGGAGCAGAAGCGCGCATGCTCGACCGCCGCTCCATTCAATGTCCTTCTCACTGCGGTTGAGTAGCGAGGGAAAACAGGGGTTACGGAAGCCCCATTCTTGCTATCGGTGGGAGCTTCAGCAGTGGAGCCCTCAGCGATCAGACAATCATCATCTATCCTGTGGGTAGGTGATCAGTTTTGATTCCAGGTATACCTCTTTAACAACCAAACCATTTTTTTCAATTTTTCCATCCTCACACTCTAAGACATTTACAATTATACATAAATAGTATATATATATATATATATATATATATATATATATATATATATACATACACTGTATATATATGTGTGTGTGTGTGTGTGTGTGTGTGTGTGTGTGTGTGTGTGTGTGTGTGTGTGTGTGTATATATTATTTACTCATTTAGGATTTTTTTTATTTTAGAATAACAAAATCTAATTTCCATTATTGTTGTTATTTTATTTGAACAATTCTATATATTAACTGTATTGTCAGCATAATATAATAATATATATGCATTTTATCGGACAGAAGGGTGTGACGTCAGACCACTCCCCTTTTGACTGGCTGACCCTGTACTTGGCAATTTTTAGAGTATTAATTGCTATCAATATGTAATTATTTTTATGGTGCAATGTCCTGTAGAAGAGACCAATACGGTCTTGAAACAATTAGATTATACTGCATCAGAGAAAACTTTTTTTTCACTGTCTTGGACGTATTGGAATATTTCTATGAGCAGAGCTGCCCAGATCGACCCTTTAATTCTCACAAATCCTGCTATTAGTCAACAGTGATTTTTTTTTTTTCTTTTTGTCTTGACAGTTTGAAGGGCAGCAAAGGGGAAAACATTCTGAAGTTTTCTTTTAATGGTGCTTACTGCTTTCAGAAAACCTATTCCTAAATGTCTTTTAAGGAATACTTTTCTTGTCAGATGGGGTCTCACGTTATGATGTATTGATTCATCAATTTAGATGTGTTCGTAATTATAGTTATCCTGTGTGTTAGAGAGACACAGAACCTGCTCTCAGCCAAACCGTCAGTTCAGCTGAACTGACAGGATTGGCTTATGCGAACAATACAGCTCCTATGTATAAAGGATAAATATTCAAAAAAATAATAAATGTCAACTTAAAAAATTTTTGTAAGCACCTAAAATGTATATTCAATTAAACACAAAGGTGTACATACAGGGCCATATTTGCCACTAGGGTTGCAGTGCCTAGAACGTCCAGCTCAGGGGGGCGGCTGCAGGATGTTTTTTTTTTTTCTTAAAAATTTAACTTGTGACCTGCCTCAGGTCACTCACAGCACTGGGGGGGGGGGGTGCACTACACCAGCGCTCCTCAAACTGTAAGACGCGCACTCTGTTAATGGAATGTCCAGAACTGCTTACTATGAGCAGCTGTGGCCAATCCAAGAACAAGCGTGTGTTAGACTCATAGTCTAAGAAGCGCTGTGGGAAATGGACGGCAGAGCAGGAGGGAACCGCACCAGGTCAGGTATGTATAAATGTACTCTGTAATATAATGTACTTCAATTGTATCGCGTCCTTAGGAAGCGGATACAATTGAAAACGCCGGTGAGGCAAAGGAACCCTCAGTTCCCTTCCTCATCACTTGGAGCATATCTTGTGGCGCAGGCGGCTCAATGACGCCATCGTGCCACCTGCCATCGCTCTGCTGGATCAGGTCTGATCGTCCCGGCGCTAGGTTTATATTGGCACACTCATCCGAGATGCGGCAAAATTCTGGTGCATCTCGAGTGATACTGCACCACATACAAGGCTCAGTAAACTAAGCAGTGACAACGCTAAGCTGTTATTGGTTAGTTTACATCCTGTGGTGGTCGGTCACCTAAGTTCATTGGCCTACTTAGTTTTTTAGTTATTAGTGTTACTAATGTTTTTTTTGTGTTTTTTTTAAAGGATCGGACGTTGGAATCGAGGCTTTCGATTACGGCGTTTTTATTTTCAATAAATTGGTTAACGAGGGTTGTGTGTGGGGTTATCTCAATCAAATATTTTTTTTCTGTGTGACAGTGTTTTTTTGACTTTATTACTACTGCCTTAAGACCCTATTACACTGGCTGATTTTAGGCCGATGCATTGAGTGCCGATCAATGAGACAGTTCACTGATCGGCGCTCGTTTGCTCCTGTCACAAGGAGCTATGTATGGGGACAAGCAGTCGTTAATCCAATCGCTCGTCCCTATACATTATTATCATGTCGGCAGCTTGTCTCCCTTTTTACACGTGGAGATGTGATGGCGACAACGATAATATTTAACTTTTTTAAAACTATACTATCAGCAAATCAACGAGCATTTGCTCGTTCATCTGCTCATCGCTGCCCTGTTTACACAGGGCAATTATCAGCAATGAGCGTTATATGAACGATCGTTTGCCCGATAATTGCCCAGTGTAAAACCCCCTTTAGTAATGGCAGCTATCTGATAGACAACGTCCATTACTAAGGCAGGGCTTAGTGTTAGCTGATGAAGTGGCTAACTCTAATCCCCCATTATTACTCCGGTACCTATCGCCACCAGAGGTGTCGGGAAGAGCCGGGTACAATCCAGTACACGTCATTTAAAAAAATAAAAAATAAAAATAAATATATATTTTTTTTAAATAATTAAAAAAAACAACATGGGTTCCCTCTATTTTCCATAACCAGCCAGATACAATAAAGCAGCCACAGCCTAGCGTTACCAGGGTGGGAAGGTGCATGGTTTTTGGCCTTTCCCAGCCTAATAACACCAGCCTGCAGCTGCCTTAGTACCCGACCATCACTACAGATACCACCACTACCCTGGTGGCAGTGGGTACCGGGGTAATAATGCATGGTTAGTGTTAGCCTCTTCACCAGCTAACACTAAGCCTAGGGCAACAGCAACTCCAAATACAGCCCTGTGTACATAGCCTTGAGGTCCATCCATAGTAAACAATATGATTCTATAAAGGGGCTTTCCCTCAATTAATTATTATGACATAACAATTTTTGTGGAATCCCATGTACTGAAAAGGCTATGCATTTCAATAAAAGGATAAAACGGTATAACGACACAAAGCACCTGAAGGTATGGCAAAAGGACACTGTCTTAATATACATCAGCCCCATTATTCTCTATGGACATGTTCGGCATATACGTCAGGAGCATTCCAGGACATACCAAACGTGACCAAACACGAGATACGCACGAAGCCTAATTGTAGGAGTGGGAATTATATAAATATTATTTTCCCCTTTTCATTCTAATATATTTATGATGTAAAGTCAACAAGGTATTCTATAATGTACATATCCCTGTAGTCTGTAATAATATATGAAATGTTGTTTTATCTAATGTTTGGTGTCTACCACTGTTTGCTGTCTATGAAGATTTTATATGTAAATAATACATTTCTGTGCCCCTTGTACAGTATAACTGCAGTAGACAATAGTTTTGTGTCAGACATACAGTTATTTGTCTGGAAGCTTTGATCTGGTATCAACATAAAGGACATACAAAGATATCAAGCAAAGTTTGTTATGTTTGTTATGGGACCCTCAAAGGCCGGAAGTGTGGAGACCTATCTCAAAATCCAAGGAACTTTTTCTCCTTCTCTTGCAGCTGTTATTCAATGTTGGAGAGTGGAAGGGGAGAGGGAAAGAGGTCATTGCTTTTTATTCTAAGATCAAAGGAGTTCCTGAGGTTGAATAGCCAATGTTTACATAATCACAACAAAGGCCTGCAGCCATCACACCACCTCTCCAGCAACTACGGCTATTGTCCTCAGGACAATCATTCATTAGGCAAGGAACCCATAGAGCGGCATCTACTGCTGTTGCTGGTTGAAAGTGGGGGGTAAGATATAGTTGGGGGCGGGTAGTGTTTGCCAGATGATACTCAGCCCCATCTTTTCATCCCCGTCCTCTAATTTACCAAGTCATTGACCTCTTGGATGTGATTAAAAAGCAGCAGATAGATGCTGTCTGTCCTGAACTTCACAGAGGGGTCCTGGCTGCTTTCATGTTGATGTGTGTTTGTCTGTTACTCATAGCAATAGAAGATAAATATGCAAACAACTGAGGCCGCAGATGGAATGGTGTGTTCCTTTAATTTATTAAGCCTAGTAATGAAAAGCTTGTCTAATTTGGCAGCTGACAATATAGGAGTGCGTGCACGAATATAGAAATAAAAACTATTACTTCAGTGTTTTCTTATCACACTGAACTTCCCCTTTTAGCTGTTCCAACACATTTTTAGAAGATTGATTAGCCAGTAAAAGACATGCACTCACGCTGGGATGTAGGCCTGCCTTGGATGATTGAACACATTCAGCATGTGGTCCTAGACAACTGTGCCTCACAATGCATCTAAGAATTTCTAGGCTCCGTGTCTGTATCTCTAGATATTCTGCAGAATAGTAGCAACATTTGAGATAATCTTCTAGTTTAATAATGATTCATATTGTATGAAGTTCTATCTACAATGTACGGTGGCAGCATAAATATTAAACATTAATAAATATAATTTGCACACAAAAACCTTTGCACTGATTAAAATTGTAATCTGCAATGTAAAAATGACTTCATTATGTTCTTTTCTCAATTAGTTCAATGTAAAAAATTACAGCACAGACTGTATGATCTAATTTAGTTTGCCTTTAATGTAAATGATTTTTGTTGGTAATTACAGTTTTTATTATAAGCAATGGTTGTCATCCTATTATAGGAGAAGTTTTGTAAAAATTTTACGCAAAAGGACCTAAGAAGGATAAGAAATTTTAGTGGGTTATAAAAAGTGCACATTTGGGAGCCTTCATTTGCAAAGGTAGGCAAAAAACTATTCCCCCCAACTCCCCCACACACTTGTATGTGAATGCCGCTGCCAGACTCATTTGGTAGCGGCTTATCTACTTGCAAACTAAAGATCGGGCATGTTGAAATTCAACAGTCCGATGTCTCTCTCCTCCGACGTCTGGTGTTGGGAGAGTGCTGGGATGCCACTAAAAACATTAGATTGCGGATTCGGCCAACATACATTTAATGTGTAGGGCCACCTTATGACTCTAGTTCTCTTTCATTAGGTTTTGATTGCTATTCGATGGTCAGAATAGTGTAGTGTGCTGCAGTGTTCTAACCAGGAAAAAAATTATGTAAACCTAAGAGATCAGTTATAAGATTTAGTTCACTTTTACAACATTGGTTTCCATGTGACTTTCCTGTATTTTTTTTGTAATACAGTGTGATGAGCAATTCATGCTGTCAAAAATACCAGAACCCTGACAAAACCCAGATGGACCCTATTAAAGTAAATGAGGTCTGTTAGGCTTCGACAGTATCCATTTGCAGACAGATCCAGCATACCTGTCATGGCTCGGTGAATAGGGGTAAAAACAATTATCCTCACTAGAGATGAGTGAATGAACTCTACACAAATCAAATTAGTTACGAATTTCCCAAAAGTTTTGTTTTTTTGTGAAACCGAAACTTTTGGTATTCGTCTTGCACAAATTGCTCAAAATGGCGGCCGCCACAGATGAGAATAAAGAGACGAAGAATGACACATGATCTCGGGCGGTGGCCTGGCGTACTTCCACATAATGCCCTGCAGGAAGCCCTCTCTCTAGCTCAGCCAATCATGAGGGGTATGGGTTTGAGTCACAGATGACTCAGTAGATGACAGTCATATGAGTCATAGCCTCTACAAGCAGCCCAACCAAGAAATGCTGGTGCTTTGTGGCTGGGAAAACAGATAAGGCTTTGTTCACATCTGCGTCAGGGCTCCGTTCCGATGTTCCATTTACATCACCATTGATTTCAATGGTGACGGATCCAGTGCCAATGGTTTCCGTTTGTCTCCGTGGTGCAAGGGTTCTGTAGTTTTGACGGAATGAATAGCATAGTCGACTACAGTATTGATTCCATCTAAACGATTGAACCCGTGCACAACTGAGACAAATGGAAACCAATGGCACCAGATCCGTCACCATTGAAATCAATGGTGATGGAAACGGAAACCCATGGTTTCCTTTTGTTTCAGTCAGGGTCCTACAGAAGGGGAAAATTTAATGCTGGTCTAGGGCAGGTGGTGACTGGGAGGTCCGTTAGAACGTGAGAAACCAGGCATCTTATAAAGACAACTGTACATAATAAGGAGGGCACACAGAGGTCATAATGTTGTGCCTTTAAAGCTCAAAGACCAGTTTATAGTTTAGGCACTCAAAATAGCCTCTATTAAAAAATAAAAATTAAAAAATAAGGCCTTTGATGAAATACATGAATTACTTTATAAGGTCAAAAGTTGTAAAGCAAGATAAATACAGCACAAAATTATGCTCTGGGCCCCATCTTAATTTTGTCTCAGTATATCAAAGTAAGGGTATGTTCACACGTAGTCAACAAAAACGTCTGAAAATCCAGAGCTGTTTTCAATGGAAAGCAGACCCTGCTTTTCAGCCGTTTTTTTACCAACTCGCATTTTTCGCGCCGTTTTCGCGGCGTTTTTTACGTCCGTTTTTGGAGCTGTTTTCATTGGAGTCTATGAGAAAACAGCTCCAAAAACGTCCAAAGAAGTGTCCTGCACTTCTTTTTACGAGGCGTAATTTTACGCGTCGTAATTGCCGTACGACGCGTAAAATTACGCGTCGTGTGGACAATACAGCGTTATACCCATAGAAAGTAATGGCCAGATGTTTGACGACGTATTTGAGACGTATTTCCAGACGTAAAACGAGGCAAAATACGCCTCGTATACGTCTGAAATTTGGCCGTGTGAACATATCCTTAGAGACAATACCCCAGGGATCATTGAACCTTATGAGAAAAAGCATTACCAATGCACCCAGTGGGTTTTATATAATTTACTTGGATGGAGGGATTAGGTTAAGGAAAAGATGGATTAAGGTCATTCTCACCATGACATTCATCAAACAAAAAAATAAGCAATACATCACCTTCATTTACAGCATCAAGAATGTCATCGGAAGTCATGAAAAGAAATATTAAGAAAAATGCGCAAAGCTTCATAAAACAAATTATAGTCTTCAATTGCTCTGTTTGTTCTCCTCTATTTACAACTTATCCAATTGTCTGTAATTTGATACTTTCCAGTTCATTCAAAGGTCTATTGATCAGAAGCTTCTAAGATTGTAACTTCAAAGTGTCTGCAGGAAGTTACAGACAATTTTCAAACAGTGTGTGGCTAGGCTTCATGGCAGGGAATTCATCCTTACCTATTAACATACTTGTCTCTGTCTGTCACACTTTATCTCCTCCGTTGTGGGTGCACATCAATGGGAACATTACAGCCAATTTTAAAATTAAATCTTATGATGTGTATGGCTTAAATAACAATCAAACATACATGGAAACATAGTGACAGCAGAGGAAAGACCCAGAAGACCATATACTCTGACTTTCTCATTATTCTTAGATATTATTATTCTTCATTGATAGTTTGTGTTTATGTCAGATATGTTTCATTTTATTTACAGTGATTTTTTCTGGTATTTTGATGAACATCAGAGTTGAAGGCTATGTTAACCTCTTAATGACCAGCCTATTTTAAGCCTTAATGACCAAGCTATTTTCACGTTTTTCCATCGTCGCATTCAAAGAGCTATAACTTTTTTATTTATGCGTCGACATAGCTGTATGAGGTCATGTTTTTTTGCGAGACAAGTTGTATCTTTTAATATCACCATTTTGGGGTACATAGAATTTATTGATTAACTTTTCTTAACTTTTTTTAAAACACAGCAATTTTGCCACTCTTTTTCTGCGCCCTTAATTTACGCTGTTTACCGTGTGGTATAAATAACATAATAACTTTATTCAGCGGGTTGTTACGATTGCGGCGATACCAAATTGATATAGTTTTTTGTGTTTTATTACTTTTACACTTTTTGACCTGGGGGACCCCGCCTGCCATAGAAGCACCGACACCCCGTGATCGCATGGCAGGGTGCTGGAGGGGTTAGAGAGGGAGCCCCCTGCCTCCCTCCAAAACCACTTAGATGAGGCGCTCGGTATTGAGCGCCACATCTAAGGGGTTAAACGGGCAGATTTCGATCCGCCCGCTCGAGCAGCGTTTCTCCAAGAGAGGAGGTAGCTGAGAGCAGGGAGCTATTACTGCCTTTGGCGGCACTGCATTATTCTGATGCAGCGCCGTGAAAAGGCGTATTGGCAGTCACTAACGGGTTAATCTTTCGATCCTCTCTTCCTCTGACGGAAGAGAGGTAAACGCATACTAACACTAGGGTGAACATAGCCTAAACCTTTAAACACCTTTTTTTAAACAAAACAATGTATTATGGTGTTAAGTGTAACTTTTTAATTGGTTTCTATTTTTTTTTTTAAATACTTTTTGAGATAAAGTTTCTGTTACAGCTTCTATCTTGGATGTGATCGATAAAAGCTAGATCCTGCATGGACCCGCTGTCACAGAAGCTGTCAGTCCAGCTGACCTGACGGATTTGGGTTTCAGCGCAAGATACAGGATACATAGAAGCAGTATTTTAAAAAGTAATAATTTTTTTTAATGAAAACCAATTAAAAAGTTGCATTAAACACCAAGATACATTGTTTTATATGAAACAAAAATATTTAAAGGTTTACATAGCCTTTAAGCATCTGTTACAAATTAAGCCAAATTCACACTATGTGTTTTTCTGCACTTTTTTCTGCAGCATTTTATTTGCAGCAGAAAAAACACAGCATCCAGATATATTTGAGTGAGGTTTGTAAGGAAATGAGGTTTGTAAGGTACTTGGTATGTAAATTGCTCATCATTCTCGAGATCCCTGTTTGCTGTTGGCGAAAGGAAACTTTTTTTTTTTTTTTTTAATCTGCCATGATCATAAATAAGTTTGTGGCATGTTTATTGTATTCTCAGACTCAACTCTGGAAAACTTAATGTACAAAAATGACCACTGGGTTTTGTACATGCGTTTTTCTTATATTGCATCTTTATTTCATTCCACAAATTGTGCCCCCTTCACAATGGTGGGATCTGCATATCAATACCTTGTAGAGAGATGCACAAATGCAAAATTACGCCCCCAAAATCCTTATCACTACAGATTATATATATATATATATATATATATAGTATTTATTTATGACTGCCGTACAGATAGGACACATTTATTTATGTATCATAGCATCTATTTTTACTGTCTGTCAAGTCAGTAGTTCATGTTCTTCTATCTTATACACCCTCATAGTTCACATACACCCTCTTATTCCTTTTCTTTGTGCTTGGGTTAGCTGGCATGTCTTTGATCTTCTCTAATTAAAGGGTTATTATTAATGCTGCTTTCTCCAAGGGAGGTGAATTGGGATTTGTAATGTGACTGGGGAAACCTCCAGGCAAAAGATTTGAGGTGAATGGCAGTCAGGTCTTGCTGACTGAACGCTATTAAATGAGTATTGAGCAACATATGAACCTGCCTATACATGGAATTGGTAAGAGTCACAGTCGAAAGACATGTGGAAACTGCTTTCAATTAGTTTATTGCAATTAGTATTAGTAAAAATAAGATTATTTTTTTTTTACACTCAGATAATCAAGTCAACTGAGGTCACCACCTTAAGTTTTCACATGCCTTGCCTTTAGTACCAGTCACATCTGCATATATATATATATATATATATATATATATATATGGTTGGTCCATGTAGTATATATATATATATATATATATATATATACTTGGTCCCTGCTGATCAAGGGACCATGTTGGTCCTTATGGTCCCTGGATCAGCTACCCATCTAAAGCAATCTAATATAGATAACCTGTATTATTCTGTCTTTCAATAAACTTATTCGAGGAGTCAACTATTACAATATTACTACGTTGTATGTTGATGGTAAAACTTTTTTTGAACTCATAATGTAGGGGATGTCCCCATGTTAAAGGTTACAGGAAAGGGTATAAAATAGCCTTAGATAAATATGTACTGACCACTGATATTTTTGTATATAGTAATTTGGACACCTCTCAGCCATCTTATTTCAAAAGGACACAGCCACAAACTTTAAAATGTTTCTCTGTGCTGCAATCCATTGATTTCTTTATGACTTAGTTCATCCACAACATGATGTTCTCATCATTTGGACCTATGCCCTTTTTGATGTATTTCATTATCTGATTTGCCTTAGCAGCAGCTGCCTGGCACTGTTTGCTAAAGTTATGTTTACTGCCCACCAATCTCCCTGTGTCCCTTTCAATATCAGTTTTACCCAGTATTTTATCAATTAATAAGTAATCATAAAATTAGTTTAAAGCGCATAAACTTACAATTATCTACATTAAACTTCATTTGACACTTCTCCACCCAAACCTCCAACTTTTCTAAATCTCACTATAATATAATGCTATCCACTTCTAGGTTAATTAATCTGCAGAGCTTAGTATTGTCTGCAAATATTGAAAGTATTTTCTTTAAGCCATCTACAAGGTCATTAACTGCTTGAAGGCCTGCTTCGTAATAGTATGACACCAGTATATCTGCTGAATACTATTATAGCACCGACATTATCAGGACCTGGAGTATGGCTGTCAATCATAGCCGCACGCTGCTCTAAGGCCCCTATTCACACGACAGGGATTCCCAGGCCGTTTGACGGCCGTTCAAAAAATGTCCGTCACACGGCCGCAGTAGGAACTATATACCCCAAATGGAGGTATTCACATGACCAATTTTTTGAAGGCCTGTTAAAAAATGTAACATGCCCTATTTTGGGCCATTCTCCCGGCCGCTTGGCTCCCATAGAAGTCTATGGGGCCAAGTAAAGCACGGCTGCCACTTGGATGTGATCCGAGTGACGGCCGTGCCTTCTGCTGCTCTTTCGCTCTCTTCTCCTCCTCACAGTGCGAAGTGCATGTGAGGAGGAGGAGATTTTTTTGCTCCCTGCAGGAGTAGAATCCCTAATCCCCAGCCACAGCGTTGCCGAAGCTGTGGCCGGGAATTCCGCTACAGGAGAAGGCCCTGACGTCACTGACCATATATGGACAGTGACATCAGGGACTTCTCCTGGAGCGGTCCCCTACTCCTGAAGCAGAATCGGTCGGTGATTCTGCTCCAGGAGAAGTTCCTGACTTCACTATCTATATATGGACAGTGACGTCAGGGACGTGAAACGGAATCCCCGGCCACAGCGACCGACACTGGCCGGTGATTCCGCTCCCTTATAAGTCCCTGAGGTCACTGTCCATATACGGACAGTGACGTCAGGGACTTCTCCTGAAGCGGAATCCCAGGTCACAGCTGTCCCTGACACAGCTGTGTCCGGTTATTCCGCTCCAAGAGGTTACTGACCATATATGGACAGTGACGTCTGAGACTTCTCTTGGTGCGGAATCACTGGCTGAGAGGCTGCTGTGGCTGGTGATTCCACTTCAGGAGCAGGGGACCGCTACAGGAGAAGTGTGTGGCATTATCTACTGGGGGCTGTGGCAGTATCTACAAGGGGCTGTGTGGCACTACATACTCACTCCGGAGTATAGAGCCCGAAGTGAAGTGTATCCGCTAGTTATTAAACCAGAGTCCCTGCTAAGGCTTTTCTTCTTTTGTGATTCGTCAGAATCATGGCTAGTTGACTGTGGAGTGTTCCTTATAAGGAAAGCTATAAACCATCAATTTGAACAACAGGATCGCCACGAGAAGGAATGAACTTGTTTTTCAAAATCCATTGGATACGATCCTCTACTGTGACACGGAACTAAAATAATCAATTCCCTGTCAGTAAACACCTCTAAACACAGTGCCGCTTTTGAATTTGAGTGGTTGCTGGGAAACCTGTGACATCATTAATGACAACTCGAGTATTGCCTGTTCAAAGGGGGCTTGGAGGCATGCAAAATATGCAATGTGCTTCTTCTCTGCATGTCTCTCCATACAGATCACTAGTACCAGTAATCTAATGGGCTGTCCTAGTATTGACAACAATACATGGCCACACCATTACCGAGGTACCAGTACAGAGACCCCCAAACCAGACTACATCCTGGACTACAATAGGTACATGGGAGGGGGAGACTTGTCAGATCAAGTCCTGAAGCCCTACAGCGCCTCACGGAAATCAAAGGTGTGGTATAAGAAGTTGGCTGTGCACATCATACAGATGACATTGTACAATCCGTACGTGCTTCATCGATGTGCAGGCCAGAGGGGAACTTTCCTGGAATTTCAAGAGGTGTTTATCAAGAATCTAATCTTTAGGGACCAGAAAAGGGGGGGCAGTAATTCTGGAAGCCAGGCCACACGCATAGCACCAGGGCAACACTTTCCAGAAGTTCCCCAAATTGGTGGGAAGGGAAAGAGTCAAAAGAGGTGCAGAGTCTGATCAAAGAGGGGGATAAGGGAGGACACAATATACCAATACTGTATGAAAGAGTGTTTTAAAATTTATCATACACCCCTTGATTTTTAATTGACACGTTTTATTTACTTTGATGCACTCCACACAGCTTATCCCCCTTATCCTGCCCTTCTGAGCCCTGCCATGTGCCCAGGCAGCAGACAAGAGCCACAAGTATGGATGTAGCCATCTTTAATTTGATTCTGATAACTTGCTGCAGCGTGATATCACACAACAAAAGCCATTGAAAAGTCATTGAAAAAGTCAAGATAAGGGATCTAGCCACTGTTTATTTAATGCGTTAAAAGTCAAAGTAAAGATTGCTACATCTGTAATGTATTACCGTACCCGGAGAACCCACATTACAATTTATGGGATGTATGTCTCTGGTGGCACATGCTGGGCACAATGTATCGGTTGCTGATATAGCATATATTGTCTAGAAAATCGTAAATCTCACTCTGCACCATCTGCTGTGTGTTACCTTTTACACAATACCTGTGTGGTTTAAAGGCTCACTACACTTCCAGAAGAATGCCTTAAGGGGTGTTGTTTTTAAAATGCGGTCACTTCTCTGGGATTTCAACTGTACTGGTACCTCAGGTGCTTCTGCATACATGACTTTTCACCAGAAAAGCTCTAGTAGGCCAAATGGTGGTCCTTTGCTTCTGAGCCCTGCCATGTGCCCAGGAAGCAGATAGCCACATGTAGGGTATTGCCATTCCCGGGAGAACCAACATTACAGTTTATGGGGTGTATGTCTCCAGTGGCACATGCTGGGCACAATATATCGCTCACTGAAATGGCATATATGTATAGAAAATTGCAAATCTCACTCTACACCATCTGCTGCATGTTATATTTTACACAATACCTGTGGGGCTTAAATGCTCACTACACCTCTAGATGAATGCCTAAAGGGGTATTATTTTTAAAATGGGGTCACTTCTCGATGGTTTCAACTGTACTGATACCTCAGGGGCAGTGGCGGATTAAGTAAACCATGGGCCCTGAGCTGTTCCACAAGCTTGGGCCCCCTTCTCCACCACCGCCCTGCCACGTCATGTCTATATTAAACACCACCTTTCTGTGTGAGCATTGACAAATGAGTGCTACAATTCCCCTTGTCAAAGGGCTGTGTCCCTACATACTGACAGTCTCCAACCATCGCTGACAGTATCACACTGTGTAGGGACACATCCTCCTGACAAGAGGAATGGTAACACGCATTTGTCTATTAGTCCTGGGTACACAAAGACTTTATGTGGAATACAAGGATTTCCGATAACTGACATGTCAGGAGAGGTGACAGATCTATAAATGCAATGACTCACAGGAGATGTCTTCACTGATGGGTCGTTCTCTTTTCTTCTCCATCTGACACAGACCGTTATGGCGACTTCTCCTGATGACTGCAGAGTTTCCTGATGAGAAATCTTTTCCCCTTGATTCTGTAGCCATTTTCAGCGTCTATAGCAACATAAAAATTCAGAAATAAACACCATAAATTGTCTTATACCCCAGACCCCTAAGCAAATTAAGACCCAGGCCCGTACATTAACTCAAACCAATAAATTCAGTCCCCAAGAGGTAACTAAACTTTTAAAAAACATTTGGCGTGTCATAGTGAGAGTGATATGTCAGAAGTTTTGATTGATGGGGGTCCCAGCATCGAGACCACCACCGATCACTAAAACAAAGCAGCAGGAGTGCCCGGGTGAGCGCTGTTCCACTTAATTTCTGACTGTCTTTTCTCGGCGCGGTGTACGGACTCATAGACTTTCTGTTGTGCCCATACACCGCATGCTCGGCTATTAGAGGAAAGACGATCAGAAACAAAGTGGCAAAGCACTCACCTGAGCGCTTCTGCCACTTTGTTTCAGCGATTGGTGGGGTCTCAGTGCCCGGATCCCCACCGATTAAAACATTTGACATGTCACTATGACATGTAATTTTTTTTTTAAAGTTTCGTTAGTTACCCTTTAAGCAGTCAGACACCCCTCCCCAGTGCATCTGACTGACTGCTGAGTGCCCTATGGGAGGGTCTAAGTGTCTGACACTTAGGGCGGATTTACACGAGCGTGTGCGTTTTGCGCACGCAAAAAATGCGTCGTTTTGCGCGCGCAAAAGGCACTTAACAGCTCCGTGTGTCATCACCATATGATGCGCGGCTGCGTGCCTTTCGCGCACCCGCCATCATTATGACACTCTGTTTGTATGTTTGTAGCACATGGTGCTTTTCTGTTTGCAATCATAGTTATACTGCTGTTGAGCAAATCACGCATGTCCCACGGAGGTGCCTCCGTGTGGCATGCGTGATTTTCACGCACCCATTGACTTCAATGGGTGCGTGATGCGCAAAAAACGCAGAAATATAGGACAAGTCGTCAGTTTTACGCAGCGGACTCACGCTGCGCAAAAATCACTGACAGTCTGCACTGCCCCATATACTTGCATAGGTCCGTGCGACGCGCGTGAAAAGCACACGCGTTGCACGGACGTATTACACGTTCGTGTAAATCCGCCCTTATGGCTCTTGGGGGGGGGGGAAGGAGTTATTCCCCTATAGAACCCTGAACAGTCGATCAAACGCTCTGACCCCCCCCCCCCTGCAGTATAATAACTACTGAGGGCTCCATGGGGGAGATTATACTGCAGGGGGGGGGGGGGGGTTCTGAGCATCTGCACCCTCTATGGGTGGGAAATTATTTTGCACACAAAAAATGTGAGATTAAACACCCTATATATAATTCACACTAACACCAAACACTATATATTCAAACCACACACACTATATAGACTTACATTATAGACACTATAAACACAGCACACACTATATACACAGCACACACTATATACACTTACATTATGACACACACACACACACACACACACACACATAAACACACACACACTACATAGACTTACATTATAGACACTATATACACAGCACACACTATATAGACTTACATTAACTAACACACACACACACACACACACACACACATACATACAAACACACACTTACTAACCAGTCTCTTCCTCTGCGGTTCTTGTCTCTGGCAGCCTCCAGGACCTTAATCATGTGACTGTGACGTCACCACAGGTCCTTCACCCTCTAGTTTCAGTTTTGCCGTTATCAGGCAGCTGCTGGAGGTTTAGACAGGAGGGACAGTGTACAGCTACACAGAGGAGCAGACTGTCAGGGAGACTCCAGCACCTGCCCATCACAACCTCTGACAGTCTGCTCTCTACAGCTGATGTGCTCTGCCCCTGTTCTCTGGCCGCAATTGACTCCCCCTGCACATTCCCCCCGCCTCTTCATCAGCACGTGGGACCGATGATCACTAGAATGCGGCCGGCAGCAGCAGCCCTGGAGAGTTTTGTTTCACTTGTGTGCGGTGTGGGAAGCTATGGGCCCCCTGCAAGCCTTGGGCCCCGGGCGACCGACCAAAACGCCCATATGGGGATCCGCCACTGCTCAGGGGCTCTGCAAATGCGACTTAGTGCACGAAAACCAATCAAGTAAAATCTGGGCTTTAAAGAACACATAGGCGCTCTTACGAAAACAGCGTCGTTTAGCGAGCCACGCTGTTTTCGTAATTTCCAACCATGCAATCAGGAAGTGGTCACGAGGCAGTGGGAACTGAGAAAGGTAGAATGGGGTTTAGAGGGTCCCATTCTAGAGATGGTTGCGGGTGCCAGAGGTGCAACCCACATCTATCTGACATTTATGGCATATCCAGTGGAAATACCATAAATGTCCCTCATGGGCAAACTCCTTTAAGGCCCAAACTAGGCTGCATCATTAAGGGGTTAAAAATTTTATAGTATGTTTCTTTTTTCTACTTTTATTTTTGAAACCAAAGGCCCACATGTATTTGAAGTGGCATCATTTTAGTCAATGTTTAAGTTAAAGCTAGGCTAATTTATTGACATATGTTGTGACAAATTTATGACAGCATATGCTCTATTTGTTAAATTTAGACCAATAAAGAAAACAGCCAGCATACTAAAACGTGTAGTGGAACAGTTGTGACTCCTTTATTCCATTGACAACATTTCACATGCAACGTTTGCATGTTACATTTTGGCAATGGAATAAAGAAGGCACAAGTGCAAGTTTTTGGATGCCGGCTGTTTTCTTTATTGTTCTGGATACTGCTTAACCCCTTAAGGGCTATGTACACCTTTGAATAGAATGTGTGTGTATATATATATATATATATATATATATATATACATATATTTATTTTTTATTTTTTTATTTATTTTTAATCATTATTATTATTAAATCAATGTGTTTTGTATTTTTAAGGACTTTTCTACTTGACTTTTATTATTATTATTTTTACTTTTTACGATGCAGCTTGAATTCAATGGGGAAAACCCGCAACAAAATAGCGGTGTTTCCGCTAACAGAATTGACATGCTGCGGCTTAAAATAAAACGCTACACAGAACGTATATTGTTGGTGAAAAATCTGCAGCATAGGGGGGGGCCGTGGCTTGGCTGCCAGAGTGAATGGCTGCTTGAGAGCTCGGCTCCTCTCTGCATCAGCGGCTCACAGCGACTGACACCTCGCAAGTACCTCACTTTTACCTGTCTGTGCCCTCGGTAGTGGTCCTCATCACCCAGGATGCCAAGGAGGCGCAAATCAGTAGCTAGGCAGACTAAAATCCTGGACTTTTACTTTCCCCACAGCCGCCCGTCTGACCAAGATGGCGCTGAGGGGAGCTCACGTGCAGGATCCCTGGCGTCCGACCCGGGCTCGCCGCCTTCCCTCAACTCCGCACCACCTCGTAGGAGCAGATCTGTTCCTGCTCTGCCGCCGACACTATCAGCGGTAAGCCCGCAGAGACAAGAACAGCAAGAGCAGGAGGCCATCTCCCCTCTGGACCTCCGGAGCCCCCATCTTGGAGAAGCTACATGTGGCGCCTCCACACAGCCGTCTTCTGTTCACAACTCCAGACGCCCTGCAACATGGACTGAAAGCTGGTCCTCACCTCCCTTCACCGAGGATCAGCTAGCACACATTGGTGCTATGGCATCTGACCCTCCTTCACCAGGGCACATTTTTGCTTCTTTACCCTCCTCCACTGAACCTATCACTGAGATTACGCTTAAAAACATGCTACAAGCTTTACAACAATCCATCCATTCTGGGTTTGCCCACCTGCTTAAGCCTCTGTCTGAATCACTACATGCAGTGGAGGATAGGGTGCAACATGTGGAATCCAAGATGGGGGTGCTTACTGTATCCCATAACGAACTCATTGATGCTCACTATGACCTTGAAACAGATCTTTCTCATATACAAGCAAAAGTTGCTGACTTGGAAGATAGGTCTCGTCGGAACAACGTCAAATTCAGAGGTATTCCTGAAGACGTCGCTACCAAAGATTTGACTCCTTACATACAGGAATTTATCAAAGCCCTACTTCCAAGTTGCTCCTCTAGAGATCTTATCATTGATAGAGCACACAGGCTTCCAAAGCCGAAACACCTGTCCGACAATGTCCCACGAGATGTGCTAGCTCGCTTTCATTTCTACCACATTAAGGACTTGTTCATGTCTGCATCTAGGAAGAAAGATGCGTTTCCCACCCAGTGTAAGATGGTCTCCGTCTACGCAGATCTCTCGGCTGCTACATTGCAACTCCGGAGGCAATTTTCGCCCATCACTTTTGCGCTCAGAGATAACAAAATCCTCTACAGATGGGGATTCCCTGTTTGTTTGCTTGTCCACAAGAACGACTCTTTACATATCATCAGATCCGTAAAGGATGGCATTTCTCTCCTTCAATTGTGGGACATTCGGGTTACTTTGCTGGATACTACGCCGAAAGCTGCTCCTCCTCCTGTTACAGATGAGTGGCACATGGCTCGATCTCGCAATCGTCCACGACGCTGAGGTGGCTTGCTTATTTGGATGCACTGCCGTTCACGGTATTGGTCTTCAAGATGACTGTTTTCCTCCCTCCTCTTTCTGAACATAACTGGTGTTCAGACACATTTCCTCTAATGTTCTTCCTAACTTTGTTTTGTTTTGTTCTTATTTGTCATATATATCTGCAGACATGCCATTGTATCTCCATGTTTTACCGCAATGTCTTTTTCCTGATGATATCTAAACTGCGTTGGTATTTACATGTGAAAGGCCTATCTAATATGCGATTATTTTCATGGGTTTGCAAACAGCAGCACACCTTTTACAGACATGGCTCTTAAATTTGCCTCCCTTAATGTTAATGGCTTGAATAACCCATATAAACGTTCTACTATGTGGAAAGAAGCTCTCAAACTTTCCTGTGATGTCCTTTTGTACAGGAGACACATTTATTAAAGAAAGATGCCGCCCGCCTGAAACATCCTACATTCCCCAATACTTTCCAATCTGATTATTCCGCCAAAGCTAGGGGTGTGTTGCTGGCTGTGAAAAATGTGGTTGCTTTCCAAATGTTTGAATTAATAGTTGATCATAATGGCAGATATATTATTTTACTGTGTTCTATTAACAAAGTTCAATATACCATAGTTACATTGTATGCCCCCAACCGACATCAATTGAAGTTCCTACGCAAGATAGTACGCTTGGTCTCCAAGCACAAACAGGGTAAATTGATCTTGTGTGGGGACTTTAGTTCAATAATGGATGCTGAGTTGGATTCTACGTCGCAATCCCTCAATTCACACTCTGTTATAGGTGACTTATTTTGGAAGGAAGAAATACATGACATTTGGCGCATGCAGCATAGCTCCAAAAGGGATTTCACTCATCATTCTCATGTACATAATAGCTATGCCAGACTGGATATGTTCCTGGTAGACAGGGAATCTCTCTTCCTAGTTGAGTCCACGACTATTGGTGATGTCTGCTGGTCGGACCATGCTCCTATCACACTGACTCTTATGGAAACTTATAATGCCCCTCCTACATACTTGTGGAGATCCAGCCCCTTTCTCCTCTCCCATCCCACACATAGACTTACCTTAAAAACAGATCTTGCGGACTACTTCACAAATAATGACACACCAAATGTCGGAATTACATCCCTATGGAACGCTCATAAAGTCTATATCAGAGGAACCTTTATCAGACTAGGTCATAAGGTTAAAAAACAGAGGTTGGCGGAAGTTTAGTCTCTGATGGATGAAATTCGCCGTCTAGATAATAAGAACAAATCTACTCCTACAGAATCCCAGGCCTCACACCTCCTACTTCTAAGACAACGTTTTAGAATATGCCTTCTTTCAGATTATGAAAAATCTCTTAGGAAAAGTAAGGCAAAGTATTACTCCCAAAATAATAAGGCAGGGAAGCTATTGGCTGAACGCCTCAAGCTTCAACAGCAAAGGTCTAGAATACCATATCTACTAAATCCTCATTCTCTAAATAAGATTTAAAATCCTAGAGGCATAGCTGAACAATTCCGTAAATATTACTCCTCCTCGTATAATATTAAAGATGACCCTTTTCTAGAGCGACCAATCCCCTCTGACATACATGACTTCCTCCAGTCTGCCTCATTACCCAGTCTCTCCCCAGAACAACTACAGACACTGAAAGCCCCTATCACAGAACCGGAAATTTAGAAAATTATACAATCCCCTCCACAGGGAAGGGCTCCTGGTCCAAACGGACTTACTAACTTATATTATAAAACCTTTGCTTCCCAACTGGTTCCTCATTTGAGTAGATTTTTCCAACAAGCCATTTCCCTTGGCTCTCTCCCTAGAGAAAATCAATCGCCATTGATTGTTACGATACGCAAACTGGGGAAATCCTCTGACGCCCCTCAAAATTTTCGGCCCATTTCGCTGCTTAACTCCGATCTCAAACTTTACGCTAAGTTGATAGTCAATAGACTTACTCCTATATTAGCCACTTTAATAAGCAGTGATCAAGTAGGTTTCATTAAGGGCAGAAAAGCGTCTGACAATACCCGCCATGTCTTGAATTTATTACACCATATCGAAACATCTTAAGAGCCGGCGACATTATTAGCACTAGACGCAGAAAAAGCGCTTGACCGCATTAATTGGTCATATGCTTTTTCGACCCTCCAATAAATGGGGTTTGATGGTAACATCCTAACCGCCATTCAGGCTCTTTACTCTGCCCCTTCGGCTAGAGTGTACACCAATGGTGTCCTCTCTCAGGACTTTGATATATCCAATGGTACTCGTCAGGGCTGTCCCTTGTCCCCAATAATATTTATCCTTTCTATGGAACCCCTGGCCCAACATATCAAACTACATAGCTTAATTCATGGCATAAAAATTGGACACAGAACACATACCATCTCATTGTACGCAGATGATTTTATTCTTTCCCTCTCCCAGCCTGTCATTTCGCTTGCCTCAGTTATGGATGTTATTAACTCCTTTGGTAAACTTTCTTATTACAAGCTGAACACTCAGAAATCCCAGATGTTATCTCTACATTTAGACTCTGATACATTATATTTCCTAAAAACAAAATGCCCCTTTGACTGGAGATTGGATGGTATTCAATACTTAGGCATCACCATTACATCTTCCTTCCGTGACCTATACAAAGTTAATTATGAACCTCTTCTTCAATCAATTCATGCGGAAGCTGATAGACTCCTCCAATATGATACGTCATGGATAGGACGAATAGCTGCATATAAAATGCTTCTTTTACCAAGGCTATTGTATTTATTTCGTACCCTCCCAATTAGACTGCCCTCCAAATTTTTCGTGGCGGCCCAAAAAAACCTTTCCCCCTTTGTTTGGTCTGGATGCAAGCCCAGAATCTCCCGACACACTGTCTCGTGACAAAAAGTTGGGTGGATTGAGTGTCCCAAACATTCATAGTTACTATACTGCCACCCTTGTGGCACAAATTACAGATTGGTGGCATGATGATCAAAATATCCACTGGCTTCAAATAGAATCCTCATACATATCTCCGATTAGCCTAAAAACCGCCTTGTTTTTGACCTTTTGGGATCTTCCGTCTCTACACTCATTATCCCCATTAACTCAGGCGACTTTGCAGTGATGGTCTTTCTTGCAACGCACACCTACTGACCATAGACCACTATTAAAGTCATACATTCCCATTGATATTTGTTCGATGATTGTCCCCAATTTATCATTGTCTTTGTGGTCTCTGAAAGGCATTACTAATGCCTCACATTTGTTTAAGGATAATAGCTTAGTGAGTTTTGAGCATCTCACATCTCAACACTCTATACCTGTTTCAGATTTCTTCAAATATCTTCAGATTAGAGACTGTGTTACGACCTACAATAATTTTGATGCTGTATGTCTTTTTAAAGTATTTGGATATCTATCTAAACGTAGCAGGGGCTTGAGATTTGTGTATAATATGCTTCATTCACACTCACTTTTTTCTAAATCACATCCCATGCGATCCTGGGACAGAAACTTGGGGTGCTCCTTTTCAGAAGAAGCATGGGTGGATGCATTTAAATTAATTTATAAAGCCTTACCTTGTATTCAACATATAGAAGCTGCGGTTAAAACTTCTCTGCGTTGGTACTACACTTCAGATAGACTGCAGAACATATTCCCTGAGTCGTCCCCATTATGTTGGAGAAGCTGTGGCCATACTGGCACTCTCTATCATACATTATGGGCATGTCCCATATTTATCCCATATTGGTCTCAGGTTTTTGACCTCGTGTCCACAGTCTCCAAATGTCATATCCCCCAGTCCCCTCAATTGGCTCTGCTGTTTCTAGATATGGGTTCATTTCCTGTACCACTACGGTGTTTAATTTGTAAAATCCTGGTCATGGCTAAACTGGTGGTGATCCGCCACTGGAAGGAGATCGCTGCTCCGTTACTAGGAGAACTGATTACACTAATTAACACGACCTATGCATATGAAAAAGTCATATCCTTGGGCAACTCCTCGTTTCACAAATCCTCATTAGTATGGAATCCATAGTCCCTTAGTGTTTATAATGCTACGTGACACGCTTGCTCACTACGGTCTTGATGTCCCTATTACTCCCCTGTATCGGGAGTGACAGTCTGCTAGGATGATATATATGTTTTCTTTTTGTTTATTCCTTTTCTTTGTTGTGATACCATGGCGTCTCTTCAACCGCGACTGCCTTAACATTTAGGGTATGTTCACACGAGGGCGTCCGTTATGGCTGAAATTACGGGGATGTTTCAGCCTGAAAACATCCCCGTAATATCAGCCGTAACGGCATGTGCAGGCGCTTGAACACCGCGTCCATTACGGGCGTAATTAGCGCTGCTATTCATTGGAGTCAATGAATAACGGCTCCAATTACGGCCAAAGAAATGACAGGTCACTTCTTTGGCGCGGGCGTCTATTTACGCGCCGTCTTTTGACAGCGGCGCGTAAATTACACCTCGTGTGAACAGACAAACGTCTGCCCATTGCTTTCAATGGGCAGATGTTTGTCAGCGCTATTGAGGCTCTATTTTCGGACGTAATTCGGGGCAAAAATGCCCGAATTACGTCCGTAAATAGACCGTGTGAACATACCCTTACTCTTTGTGTAGAGATGGTTTTACTGTTCTGATGACATTGCAATGTTTGCATGCAATACTGTTATTTTGTTTTCTTAGAAATAACAATAAAAACTATTGAAACGAAAAATCCGCAGCATAATACAGTAGCAGAGAAGTTGGTGAGATAGCAAGGAATCTCATCCACATGCTGCATACGTTATATGAAGAGATTCCAAACAGAATTTGGGTATGTTCACACGCTAGCTGTCATTTACGTGTGAAAAGGCAGACTGTTTTCAAGAGAAAACAGCTGCCTCGTTTCACACGTAAATGCTCCTCCTCGCATTTTGCGAGCCGTCTGAGACGCTCGTAAATCTTGAGCTGTGCTTCATTGAGTTTAATGAAGAACAGCTCAAATTACGTGGCAAAGACGTGCCCTGCACTTCTTTGCCGAGGCAGTCCATTTACGCGTCGTCATTTGACAGCTGTCAAACGACGAAGCGTAAATTACAGGTTGTCTGCACAGTACGTCGGCAAACCCATTCAAATGAATGGGCAGATGTTTGCCGACGTATTGCAGCCCTATTTTCAGACGTAAAACGAGGCATAATACGCCTCGTTTACGTCTGAAAATAGGTTGTGTGAACCCAGCCTAAGACCTGCAGTGCTGACTAGCATGTGGACTTTCCCTAAGGGTATGAAAAAATGCTGTGTGAACTGGGCCTTAGATGGGATATACACAGGCGGACTCAAAAAGGATGATGCAAAGATAAATGGCCAGTGACTGAAAATCAAAACTGGCTTAGTTGTCCATAGCAACCAATCACAGCACAGCTTTCATTTTCAGGAGTCAAATGGGAAATGTGCTTACATAGTGTGACATAAGATGGTGACATCAAAGCGAGAAAAAGGTTTTTGCGTGTTGGAATTTGCAAGAATGGGGTCTGTTGTGACAGTACAGCGAAACTTTCAGAATAAATTTAGTAAATGTGCTCCGCATAGAAACTGCATTTCGTGTTGGTTGAAGAAATTCTAAACCACTGGGTGTTTATTTCATGGGAAAACTCTGGGCCGCCCAAAGACTTCATAAGGGACAGTGAACAGGATTCGAGCCGTGTACGAGCGTAGTCCTATAAAGTCGACAAGGCTGACTAGTAGGGAACTGCAAGTGCCGCAAACCATGGAATGGCGTATTTTACGAAAATGTCTGCGCTGTAAGCCATACAGATTACATCTTCTTCAGGAGCTGAAACCAGACGAAAAACCGAAACACTGTGACTTTTGCATTGACTTGCAGGGCCGATTGGAAGAGGACAAATTCGATGACAGGCTGGTATTCAGTGATGAGGCGACCTTTCACCTCAGCAGGAAGGTCAATCGCCACAACGTTCGAATTTGGAGCCCAGAAAAACCATGTGCCCTTATCGAGCACATGACGGACTCACCAAAAGTAAAGGTGTTCTGTGCAATGAGCAGGCGCAAAGTCTACGGTCCCTTCTTTTTTGCCAAGGACTCCTACCTGGACATGTAAATGGAATGGCTTATGCCACAGAAAGAGGAAGATCTGCCAAACGTAGTCTATCAGCAGGATGTTGCACGTCTACATTTCCAGTTGGATGTTCGCCGATACCTGAATGAAACTCTACTGGAACATTGGATTGGCGACGTTGAAAACAATGATTCACCAAAGTTGCGCTGGCCTCCACAATGGCCAGATCTAACACCCTGTGACTTCTTTCTGTGGCATTACATCAAGGAAGCAGTGTATCTGCCCCCCCCCCCCATCCACAGGACCTGAACGACTTAAGACAATGCATCACTGAAACAGTGGAGTCCATATCTGAGGATATGCTGCCACGCGTCTGGACAGAACTGAACTGGACTACCGCCTAGACATCTGTCGTGTCACCAATAGAAATCACTTTGAATATTTGTAGTTTATAGATAAAACTCGGATAGATAGTGCTTCTTTTCAAGCTAATAAATATGTGTTATGTTCTCTAGGTTATGAATATCGAGGCTATAATTTTGCACCATCCTTTTTTAATCACCCTGTATTGTGAATTACCCCTTTCTTATAAGGAAAACTTTCACAAAAATAAACTTTCACAAAAATACAAAATAATAATATTCACTTAAAAAGTACCTGTTCTCCTTGAGAGAGCATTTGGCTGACAGCTATTTTATTTTTATGACCAATTTAATGAGGTTTTCCCACTAAGAACATTTATCGCCTATTCATAGTATAGCTGACAAATATATAATCACTGGGATTCCCACGATCACTAGAACAGGGGCCCTGAGCTCTCAGTTCCTCCTCACTGCATGATCGCAGTGAGGAGCATCTTGAATGAAGCGGTGGACATGCATGCAGCATTTAATATCTATGGGGACGGTGGAGACAGCCGAGTACAGTGATAGGGCCCCCCAGCGATCATACATTTATTACCTATTTTGTGGATGTAGCATAAGGGAAGACTTGGAGATCAGTGTGGATTCCCTGTTCTAATCACATCACAGTCCTTTGTTGGAGGTATACTTTGGGAGGAGTTCCTGAAAATTACCTCTGATGGAAAGCTGCAACATATTCCACTGTATAGACACACAGTGGTATAAGTCACCAATAGGACCCCATTGAAAAACAACGTATATTGTGCTGTATGTCTAGTTACTGTATACCTTTGTGAAAAAAGTATGCAGATGCATATCAGCCTGGTGTATGCCAAAAGACCACACTTTTGGCATATACCAGATGAATTGGGGGCCTATGGACACGTTCAGCATATGCACTGGGAGATTTCATAGGGCATGAGCCGAATGTAGAGTTCTGACCTGATGTAAACTGAGCCATAGTGATATTCTGATTATTGTTATCATCATCAAAAGCTTGCGTTCTGGTTTCCTTGTACATTCCAAATGATATCGGCTGGTTTGCTGTTTTTTTGTGAGACTCTTTGGAATGTGTGTATGTGGAAGGTAAGTAAATTACTGGAGTCTAACGTTATTGAGTAATCATTTAGTAATTCAATTCCACATTATTGTACAATTTGTTTGTGTTATATAAATATAAAAGTGCAATAATTGAGGTAATCTCACAACTACATATGGTTCCCAAGCAAGGGAAAGTGCAATGAGTTGCACTTTCTAGAAATGTTTGAACTACATAAGACAAACAATGGTTTCTGTCTTTACCAGAGATTAGAGAAGATATTTAACCTTCCACAGACACCTGTGACAACCCAGTGCCACTTGTATTTGATCTTTGGCTCTCCCTTTAAACTGCTTAGTGCTGGACAGACTTCAAAGCTTTATGGCACAGACTGAACCTTTCTATCTGCCGCAGGTAACAGTTATGATAATATGGAATTTATGGAGCATATAAAACCCTGCTGTGTATGTGGTCAAAGGTGACTTTTTTGTATTAAGCAATCTGTTACATTCTAAATGCTATTCCACAGGCTTGACCAAGCATATTTAGGCTTATTATCAATTGAAAATTTGTGAAAATGTAAAATTGTGCATGAATTTAATAACGTTATTCTATAAAACTAATATTAGTATAAAACTAATGAACTCATTATACACCAATGACTTAGACCTGATGTGAGTGTGAAAATGAATTGTACATGTAATCTAATATGAATACATTTTTGTTTGTAAACCTAGCATTACATTTGGGATAAAGCAATGCTTAAAGATACAATGTTTATCTGTTCAACATTTAAATGAGACAACTATTATTAATTATGAAGTAAAATAATTTGTTTTAAAATTTAGTTTTACTCTTAGAATAATAGAATTTTTCAACATATAAGGCTACGTTCAGACTACAGTTTGGGTCCGTTCCATGAGGATACCATTGCTTTCTAAGAGCCAGAATAGCGTTGTCTGCTGTGCTATCCTTTCCAGTAACATAAAAATAAAAAGAAACCCGATGGACCCATGAGTCAATGGGATCTGTCAGGATCCACTAAGATTCCTAATAGATCTGTCATAACTGTCATGGCTACTTTTATAATGGAAGCCATGATGATAGTTTAAACAGAGCATAAGACCGGATTCACACGAGCATGTATACGGTCCGTATGTTGGCCGCATTTCCCAGACTGAACACACTGCAGGGAGCCGGGCTCCTAGAATCATAGTTATCTATGACGCTTAGTGTTACTGCCTCACTGCAGAACAACTGTCCCATACTGTAATCATGTTTTCTGTACCGGACAGTTGTACCGGACTGAAAACGCTCGTGTGTGGGGCTCCTTAGGCCTCGAGCACACTTCCGACACCGTTTTCACGGCCGTGTGCCCATTTTAGCGGCCGTGTGCACTCGTTTCAGCCATGTCGCCGCTGCAGCCAATCACAGGCTGTAGTGGCTGTCACGCACGTCAGGATGACGTCAGAAGGCCGGCCTCCAGGGATGACGCTTCATCCCACGTGACCGCCTCTGCAGCCAATCACAGGCTGCAGCGGCCTCTGCAGCCAATCACAGGATGCAGCGGCCTCTGCAGCCAATCACATGCTGCCGCGTCAGTAAGGAAGGTCGGACTGGAGGAAGAAGAGGGTCTCGTCACCAATACAACGACCGGGTACGTATGAACTGATTTTTATTTTATTTTTAATCAGCAGCCTCTTTTCTCTATCAGTGATTGATAGAGACAAGTGGCTGCCGATTAGTGTAATATTTCTGTAATGTTTTTCTGCCCGCCCGGCCATTGCTAGGCAACGGCTCCGTCACACACGGACGGCACACGGATGCCTTCCATGTGCCTTCAGTTTTTTTAATGGCCCCATTGACTTGCATGGGCCTCACGGTCACGGAATCTCGGACCGAAGTAGGACATGCTCTAATTTGGATCGGAACGGAGCAACGGGACCGTCAAAAAAACTGAAGTGTGCATGGTCCCATTGAAATGAATGGGTCAGGGTGCTAGCCGTCAGAAAAACGGCTAGCACCGTGAAGAAAAACACTGAAGTGGGCATGGGGCCTTAGTCAGACACTCCTGGTCTGACTTAGGCGCATAACTCTGATTTAGGCTCTGTTTTCACCTGCATCATGGCTTTGATTATTAAAAGAAGCAATAACAGTTATGAAAAATCCATTGAGTAACAAACCTTAATGGATTCGGACAGATACTATTGAGTTCTCATGAAATCATTAGGTTTCTGTTTTCCTACAAGAATGAATAGCACAGCAGACAATGCTATTCGGACTTTCAAAAAGCAATGGTATCCTGGTAACTCGCTCTGTATTTAATAAGGTGGTCTGGTCTGGGGTCTGTATTTAGGGGGTGTGATCTTGGGATCTGTATTTATTTTGAGACTCTGAATTTATGGGGTCTCGACTCTATGTATTTTGGGAGTCCGTGATCTATAGAGATTAGGGATTTCAGATGTCCATTTTCTGAACAACTTGTCATTCACAGTTGGTGTGTGAAGGTTGTTATTCTGAAAGACCGCGACATGAGTTAAAAAAGAAACGCAGATAGATATCTCCCTTGTTCTATGGCCTGGTCTATCCTTCTATTGATGGGATTCAGAGCCGTCGTTTGGCATGAATAACTTTCCAAGACTGCACCTGACGACGAAAAAAAAAAAAAGAAAAATTGCAGATCAACTTTTCCACAGCTATCTGTCTTTTGTGGGCATCTGTCATGCTCGTTCATGTCACGAAAAGGCTCCCGCAGTTAGCAGAAGATGGTATGAATCTGCCTCTTGGGCTGTCTAAAATTTCTAGTGTATGGCCAGCTTTAGGCTACAATGATATATTATTATAGAAGTAAGACAAAAAAAAAATGTGAACATTTTAATGTACACTGAAGAACTTTTTATCATTTTCTTCCGGTAATTTTTGCCTCCTTTGTCTGCTGGATTTTTAAAATGTTTTTAATTTTTTTTTCTGGCTGCGCTAAAATCAATTAAAAAAAAGGGCTGCATCACGCAATAAAAAGTACAACCTAAAATTTCTTACCAGTAAACAGCTTTCATTTACAGCTTTAATGCGCTAAAATCTAAATTGGGAATTGTTTGGTTGCATGGAAATGAAATTAACCTTTAAAACAGATCATATCCACTTTGTTATCTTGCCCAAATGTATCCTGCAATGAAACACAACATTCATTTTATTAGTAAATTATAAACAGTAAAAAGAGGAAATGTTAAGATTTGGACTACTAATATAGCAGTAGATAAGTTGCAACTTACTGCCAAGACAATCCATATCAAACCGCTGCCATGTAGAAAGATGTAGAAATATCTTTACCTGCATGGATAACCTCAGTGTGTTGTACCTGTAGTAGTGGATTCCACTATACAGTGAAGGAAATAAGTATTTGATCCCTTGCTGATTTTGTAAGTTTGCCCACTGTCAAAGTCATGAACAGTCTAGAATTTTTAGGCTAGGTTAATTTTACCAGTGAGAGGTAGATTATATATAAAAAAAAAAAGAAAATCACATAGTCAAAATTATATATATTTATTTGCATTGTGCACAGAGAAATAAGTATTTGATCCCCTACCAACCATTAAGAGTTCAGCCTCCTCCAGACCAGTTACACGCTCCAAATCAACTTGGTGCCTGCATTAAAGACAGCTGTCTTACATGGTCACCTGTATAAAAGACTCCTGTCCACAGACTCAATTAATCAGTCTGACTCTAACCTCTACAACATGGGCAAGACCAAAGAGCTTTCTAAGGATGTCAGGGACAAGATCATAGACCTGCACAAGGCTGGAATGGGCTACAAAACCATAAGTAAGACGCTGGGTGAGAAGGAGACAACTGTTGGTGCAATAGTAAGAAAATGGAAGACATACAAAATGACTGTCAATCGACATCGATCTGGGGCTCCATGCAAAATCTCACCTCGTGGGGTAACCTTGAACCTGAGGAAGGTGAGAGCTCAGCCGAAAACTACACGGGGGGAACTTGTTAATGATCTCAAGGCAGCTGGAACCACAGTCACCAAGAAAACCATTGGTAACACATTACGCCGTAATGGATTAAGATCCTGCAGTGCCCGCAAGGTCCCCCTGCTCAAGAAGGCACATGTACAGGCCCGTCTGAAGTTTGCAAATGAACATCTGGATGATTCTGAGAGTGATTGGGAGAAGGTGCTGTGGTCAGATGAGACTAAAATTGAGCTCTTTGGCATTAACTCAACTCGCCGTGTTTGGAGGAAGAGAAATGCTGCCTATGACCCAAAGAACACTATCCCCACTGTCAAGCCTGAGGTGGAAACATTATGTTTTGGGGGTGTTTCTCTGCTAAGGGCTCAGGACTACTTCACCGCATCAATGGGAGAATGGATGGAGCCATGTACCGTCAAATCCTGAGTGACAACCTCCTTCCCTCCACCGGGACATTAAAAATGGCTCGTGGCTGGGTCTTCCAGCACGACAATGACCCGAAACATACAGCCAAGGCAACAAAGGAGTGGCTCAAAAAGAAGCACATTAAGGTCATGGAGTGGCCTAGCCAGTCTCCAGACATTAATCCCATCGAAAACTTATGGAGGGAGCTGAAGATCCGAGTTGCCAAGCGACAGCCTCAAAATCTTAATGATTTACAGATGATCTGCAAAGAGGAGTGGGCCAAAATTCCATCTAACATGTGTGCAAACCTCATCATCAACTACAAAAAACATCTGACTGCTGTGCTTGCCAACAAGGGTTTTGCCACCAAGTATTACGTCTTGTTTGCCAAAGGGATCAAATACTTATTTCTCTGTGCACAATGCAAATAAATATATATAATTTTGACAATGTGATTTTCAGTTATTTTTTTTTTTTTATATAATCTATCTCTCACTGGTAAAATTAACCTAGCCTAAAAATTCTAGACTGTTCATGTCTTTGACAGTGGACAAACTTACAAAATCAGCAAGGGATCAAATACTTATTTCCTTCACTGTAGGTACCAAATAGACTTCCCATATGGCAGTTAAGTTGTTCTGCCCGGTGAAGAAATTAGTTATCAACCCATGGAAATGCGTATGGCTTCTACCAGGGATATAAACAACATCCAGACGTCACTTTGTAGAGATATTGTATCTACATTTCAGGGATTTGAATGCTGATCTATATACCCCTTTAGTATTGATAGGTTCAACATATTTTAAGAATATTAGTATTAATCCTTTGATGCTCCGCACAGTACTATTATGTCGAGCTGAACGCATCGATCGTGCTCAGCTCAGAAATAGTACGTCGGGGCTTTAAATATGTGCCTTTTTCCTATATGTCCTATATTTGCCCGTGTTTCGCACTGCACGCACCCATTGAAGTCAATGGGTGCGTGCAAATCGCGCTCGGCACATGGAAGCACTTCCGGGTGCCGCGCGTGATGCGCTACAGTAGTAAAAACTATGAATGAAAACAGAAAAGCACCATGTGCTTTTCTGTTCGTAAACATAAAAACAGAGTGTCATCATGATGCCGGCTGCGCTAAAATCACCCAGCCGCGCACCATATGCTGATTACACACGGACCTTTTGCGCGCGCAAAACGCACACGCTCGTGTGAATCCAGCCTTATTGTGCAAACGTTGTTAAACGTAAAAACGATACTTTTTATTGCTGTAATCGTATTGACACGCAGAAAATAAAAACATATGTTATTTATAGCGCACTTTAAGAAAAAAGAGATTAAAAAACAATAGCAGAAATGCTGTTTTTTGATCATCACGCATCTCAAAAAATTTAATTAAAACTGATCAAAAAATAGCATTCACCCCAAAATGGTAACAATAAAAATTACAGATTGTCCCGAAAAATATAAGCCCTCACATAGTTCCATCCAAAAAAATTTTTTATGGCTTTCAGAATATGGCAACACAAAAGGTGCAGAGTGTGTTCCAAAAGGAGGATAAGATTAGACACCATTTATTCGTGCGACACTGGCCACACATCTAATGATTATTATTTATTTACCGCATTATTATACCACTTTATAATGCCCTGTTGTACTCCGCACAGCTTACTTACATCCCCATATTAAAAACTGAAATACCAGTAAAATGTCAAACAGATCTACTACCAAGCAAAATCTGCGCTCCAAAATCCAAATGGCGCTCGCTCCCTTCTGAGTCCTACAGCGTGTCCAAACAACAGTTCACATCCACATATATCAAATTCCCATACCCAGGAGCATTCGCTTAAAGGTGCCCTCCACATTTTTTATTTCCCCCTCCATTTGTACATTGGTGTTTTAAGTGGGGTGCTGTGTGTAGAAAAACTTACCGATTTGTGCATCTAGTCGTTTTCGGGTCCAGCGCCGCTCACAAGATCTTCCCGCCGACCTGTCTGGAATCACTGTGCTTTTGGGAAAACAGAAACTCAGGCTCTCAGTGCATTTCTATGGAGCCTCGTACTGGCTCCCATAGGAATGCATTGAGAGCCTAAGTTCTGGTTTTCTCAAAAGCACAGCGATTCCAGACAGGTCGGAGGGAAAATCTAGTGAGCGGCGCTGGACCCGAAAACGTGTATATGCACGGATCAGTAAGTATTTCTACACACAGCAACCCGCTGAAACACCAATGTACAAATGGAAGGGCAAATAAAAAAAGAAAAAACATGGAGTGATTCTTTAACAGTTTATGAGTATTTTGACAACTGCACCGCTTAATAAATACCTTGAGGGGTGTAGTTTCTAAAAGGGGGTCACTTCTTGGGGGTCCGTTTTGCTATTTGATCTCAGAGCTCTGTAATTGTGGGCCAATGCTAAGAAAAATCACCAAAATAGGCCTCAAATGCGCATGGTGCTCCTTCACTCCTGAGCCCCTGTCAGATGTTCAGAGTGTAGTTTAAAAAATGGGTTCACTTCTCGGGGGCTTCCACTGTACTCTGGTAGCTCAGGAAGCTCTGCAAATGCAACATGGCGCATGAACACCAATGCAGCAAAATATATGATCCAAAAGCCAAATGGCACTCCTTCCCTTCTGAGCCCTGCTGTGTGCCAAAACATCAGTTTAGGGCCACATATGGGGTATTGCCATATTCGAGCGAAATTGAGTAACCTTGTGAAAATGAAAAATTAGGAGATAAAACGACATATTATTGGAAAAAAATTAAGTTTTAATTTTCACTGCCTAATTCTAACAAAATCTATGAAACACCAGTGCGGTAAAAATGCTCAGTTCACCCCTGAAGGAATGCTCCGATGGGTGTAGTTTACAAATTGAAGTCGATCCTGGTACAAATATGACACGGCATCAGGGCCGCACTGTCCATGAGGCAACATGGGTCTCTCGCCTCTGGTGGTAGCCTGCTGCCTCTCTAAAGGGGGCGGCGACGCCCCTGAAACCAACCGCGACCACTGCCTCCTGTACTATAATCGTATCTGTGTCTATAGGACGCAGTTACAATGGAACGGATCACTAGTACTGGCAGGACAAGGATCACTAGTTCCTTGCCCTGACATTCAGTGCCTTTCAATGTTGCAGGCAGCGCAATGTCATGACCACGCAGTTTGCGTCTTTTAGCTGCAGCAGACCTGGTCAGAAGAGAGCAGGTGTAACGGCAGGGGGTAGGGAGACGGACAAGTGAGCCCTAATCTACCCGCCACTCTGTCCCTGCCTACTTGCAACGACCCGCCCTAGGCGACGGGGTACAACTGGGCGGCGGTCCCTGCGCTCAGTAAGTACACGACAAACATACAAGGAACACAAGCAAGGAAAAGGGGCCGTTGCCCACGGCAACACCGTGAGCAACCAGAGTGGTGAACGAGCCGAGTCAAGCCAGGAGTGTGCGAGGTACAAAACGAAAAGCAGAAGAGTAGTCGGTAAGCCAGGGTCGGTATGGAGCAGGATCAAAAATAGCAGGAGCTGTAGCTGGGCCAGGAACCACAAGGAAGGAAACAAAAGCAATAACAAGCACCGAGGGACAGGAAGTGCAGGCTTAAATAGACCGAGGGCGGGAGCTAGCTGAGTCTGGCCAGGTTACGATAGGCTCTCCCACTCCTAAGCCTGCCAGCCTGAATGGTGGAAGCAGGAGTCAGTCTCAGGGATGTATTCCCAGGTGCTGACTGATTAGTTCTGGGAGTTAACCCCGCAGTGCCTGGCAGATCCTTTACAGTACCCCCCCTTTTATGAGGGGCCACCGGACCCTTTCTAAGTGGACCTGGCTTACTGGGGAAACGCAGGTGGAACCTCCTGACCAATACCCCAGCGTGAACATCCCGGGCGGGTACCCAAGTCCTCTCCTCGGGCCCGTATCCTCTCCAATGGACCAGGTACTGGAGGGAGCCTTGGACCATCTTGCTGTCCACAATCCTGGCCACCTCGAATTCCACCCCCTCCGGGGTGAGGATGGGAACAGGAGGTCTCCTCGAGGGAGCCAAGGACGGGGAGCAGCGTTTGAGGAGGGAGGCATGAAACACGTCGTGTATCCGAAAAGACGGGGGTAACTCCAGCCGGAAGGAGACAGGATTGAGGACCTCAATGACCTTATACGGCCCAATAAACCGGGGAGCAAACTTCTTGGACGGAACCTTGAGACGCAAGTTCCTAGACGACAACCACACCAGATCCCCGACCATAAACAGGGGGTTAGCAGAACGTTTTTTATCAGCCTGAGTTTTTTGTACGCTCTGGGACACCTCTAGGTTTTTCTGAACCTGGGCCCAGACTGTGCACAGTTCCCGATGAACGACCTCTACCTCAGGATTGTTGGAACTACCAGGTGAAACGGAGGAGAACCGTGGATTAAACCCAAAATTACAAAAAAAAGGAGAGACCCCAGACGAGTTACTGACCCGGTTATTAAGGGAAAATTCGGCGAGGGGAATGAAAGAGACCCAATCAAATTGACAGTCAGAGACAAAACACCTTAAGTATTGTTCTAGAGACTGATTAGTCCTCTCCGTTTGGCCATTGGTTTCAGGATGGAAGGCAGAGGAGAAGGACAGATCAATCCCCAACTTCATACAGAAGGCTCTCCAAAACAATGAAACAAATTGTACCCCTCTGTCCGAAACAATATTGACAGGGACCCCATGGAGACGCAGGATGTGTTTGACAAACAAGGTAGCCAACGTTTTGGCGTTGGGTAGTTTCTTGAGGGGCACAAAGTGGCACATCTTACTGAAGCGGTCCACCACCACCCACACCACCGACTTGCCTTGGGATGGAGGCAAATCGGTGATAAAATCCATGGAGATATGTGTCCAAGGTCTCTGGGGAATGGGCAACGAACGCAGTAAGCCCGCTGGTCGGGACCTGGGAGTCTTGGACCTAGCACAAACCTCACAAGCGGCGACGTAGGCCTTAACGTCTTTAGGCAACCCAGGCCACCAATAATTTCTGGTAATGAGGTGTTTGGTACCCAGGATGCCTGGATGGCCAGATAGTGCGGAGTCATGATTTTCCCTAAGTACCCTTAGCCGGAATTGCAGGGGAACAAACAGCTTGTTCTCAGGAAGGTTCCCGGGAGCTGCACCTTGATCAGCAGCAATTTCAGAGACTAAATCAGAATCGATCGAGGAAATGATTATACCTGGAGGCAAAATACAAGCAGGATCTTCCTCCGAAGGAGGGCTGGCCATGAAGCTACGCGACAGTGCATCAGCCTTAATATTTTTAGACCCAGCCCTATAGGTAACCAAAAAATTGAATCTGGTAAAAAATAACGCCCATCGAGCTTGTCTCGGGTTTAGCCTCCGGGCAGATTCTAGGAACACCAGATTCTTGTGGTCGGTAAGGACCGTTACCTGGTGCCTAGCCCCCTCCAGGAAGTGGCGCCACTCTTCAAATGCCCATTTAATGGCTAAGAGTTCGCGGTTGCCAATATCATAGTTACTTTAAATTGGCGAAAACTTCCGGGAGAAGTAGGCACAGGGGCGGAGATGGGTGAGGGACCTGGTACCCTGGGACAAGACAGCCCCCACTCCCACCTCAGATGCGTCAACTTCCACGATAAATGGCTCCATTTGGTTGGGCTGAACCAGCACCGGGGCCGAGACAAAGCACTTCTTAAGGACCTCAAAAGCCTGGACAGCCTCAGGAGGCCAGTGGAGGAGATCAGCACCTTTGCGAGTGAGGTCCGTAAGGGGCTTAGCGATGACCGAGAAGTTAGCAATAAATCTCCTGTAATAATTAGCAAACCCCAAAAAACACTGTAACGCCTTCAGGGAGGCAGGTTGGACCCATTCCGCCACAGCCTGAACCTTGGCTGGGTCCATGCGGAATTCATGAGGAGTGAGGATTTGACCCAAAAATGGAATCTCCTGTACCCCAAACACACATTTTTCGGTTTTGGCAAACAGTTTATTTTCCCGAAGGACCTGGAGCACCTTCATGACATGCTCCACGTGGGAGGACCAGTCCTTGGAAAACACCAGTATGTCATCAAGGTACACTACCAGAAAAATCCCCAGGTAATTTCTCAAAATCTCATTTATGAAATTCTGGAAGACCGCAGGGGCATTACACAACCCAAAGGGCATGACGAGGTATTCGAAATGGCCTTCGGGCGTGTTAAACGCAGTCTTCCACTCATCCCCCTCTTTGATGCGAATAAGGTTATACGCCCCCCGTAGATCCAATTTAGAAAACCATTGGGCCCCCTGAACCTGATTAAAGAGATCAGGAATCAAAGGAAGGGGATACTGGTTCCTTACCGTGACCTTATTCAGGCTACGGTAGTCAATGCATGGCCTAAGACCACCATCCTTCTTCCCCACGAAGAAGAAGCCAGCACCTACCGGAGAAGAAGAGGGACGAATGTAACCCTTGGCCAGGGATTCCTGGATATACACTCTCATAGCTTCACGTTCGGGACAAGAAAGATTAAATATCCTACCCTTAGGAAGCTTAGCTCCTGGTACCAATTCGATGGCGCAATCGTATTCTCTATGAGGAGGTAACACTTCGGAGGCCTCCCTAGAGAAAACATCAGCGAAGTCCTGAACAAACTCGGGTAGCGTATTCGCCTCCTTAGGGGGAGAAATAGAATTAACAGAAAAACATGACGTACAACATTCATTACCCCATTTGGTTAGCTCCCCAGTATTCCAGTCAAACGTAGGATTATGCAACTGCAACCAGGGAAGACCTAGCACCAAATCGTACGATAATCCCTGCATCAACAGTACAGAGCATTGCTCCAAATGCATGGAGCCAACAAGGAGTTCAAAAACAGGGGTATGCTGTGTAAAATAACCATTAGCAAGAGGAGTGGCGTCGATACCCACTACCGGGACAGGTTTAGGCAAATCAATAAGAGGCATAGCAAGGGACATAGCAAATTCCACAGACATGATATTAGTAGAGGACCCTGAATCCACGAAAGCACTGCCGGTAGCAGACCTACCACCAAAAGAGACCTGAAAGGGAAGCAAGATCTTAGTACGTTTCATATTTACGGGAAATACCTGTGCGCCCAAGTGACCTCCCCGATGATCACTTAGACGCGGAAGTTCTCTGGCTGCAACCTTACGCTTAGGACAGTTGTTCACTTGATGCTTGTCGTCCCCACAGTAGAAGCAGAGACCATTCTTCCTGCGGAATTCTCTACGTTGTTGGGGGGACACGGAGGCCCCGAGTTGCATAGGTATCTCTGAATCTTTCGGGGAGGAACGAAGCAACGGAGCTTCGGGAGGCATCATGGGGGAGTCGGAGGAGAAAACACATAAACGTTCACGTTGTCGTTCCCTGAGACGTCGGTCAAGTCGTATCGCTAAAGCCATAACCTGGTCTAGGGAGTCAGAAGAGGGATAGCTAACTAGCAGGTCTTTCAGGGCATTCGACAGACCCAACCTAAACTGGCACCTTAAGGCAGGGTCATTCCACCGAGAAGCTACGCACCACTTCCGAAAGTCAGAGCAATACTCCTCAACAGGTCTCTTACCCTGACTTAAGGTCACCAGCTGACTCTCGGCAAAGGCAGTCCTGTCAGTCTCGTCATAAATAAGTCCGAGAGCAGAAAAGAAACAATCAACGGAGGAAAGTTCAGGGGCGTCAGGAGCCAAGGAGAAGGCCCACTCTTGGGGCCCTTCCTGGAGCCGGGACATAATTATACCCACCCGCTGGCTCTCAGAACCTGAGGAATGAGGCTTTAAACGAAAGTAAAGCCTACAACTCTCCCGAAAGGAGAGAAAAGTCCTCCGGTCCCCTGAGAACCGGTCGGGCAACTTGAGGTGGGGTTCAAGAGGTGCGGTGCGGGGAACTACCAGGGTAGCATCAGGCTGGTTGACCCTCTGAGCCAGGGCCTGGACCTGTAGGGAGAGACCCTGCATTTGCTGAGCCAGGGTCTCACGGGGATCCATAGTGGTGTCAGGGACCAGGGGTAGACTAGGTATGGGCTTGTTATTATGTAACGGCAGGGGGTAGGGAGACGGACAAGTGAGCCCTAATCTACCCGCCACTCTGTCCCTGCCTACTTGCAACGACCCGCCCTAGGCGACGGGGTACAACTGGGCGGCGGTCCCTGCGCTCAGTAAGTGCACGACAAACACGACAAACATACAAGGAACACAAGCAAGGAAAAGGGGCCGTTGCCCACGGCAACACCGTGAGCAACCAGAGTGGTGAACGAGCCGAGTCAAGCCAGGAGTGTGCGAGGTACAAAACGAAAAGCAGAAGAGTAGTCGGTAAGCCAGGGTCGGTATGGAGCAGGATCAAAAATAGCAGGAGCTGTAGCTGGGCCAGGAACCACAAGGAAGGAAACAAAAGCAATAACAAGCACCGAGGGACAGGAAGTGCAGGCTTAAATAGACCGAGGGCGGGAGCTAGCTGAGTCTGGCCAGGTTACGATAGGCTCTCCCACTCCTAAGCCTGCCAGCCTGAATGGTGGAAGCAGGAGTCAGTCTCAGGGATGTATTCTCAGGTGCTGACTGATTAGTTCTGGGAGTTAACCCCGCAGTGCCTGGCAGATCCTTTACAGCAGGCTTGCGTTGCTAGAGGACAGTGTGGGAACGGGATCAGGTTTTTTTCAGTTAACAGTGTGAGTGGTATGATCTACAAGGGTCTCTATCTACAAGGGACTTTATCTACAGGGGGCTCTATGAGGGGCACTATCAACAGGGGACCCTATGGGGGCACTATATACAGGGGACTCTATGGGGGCATAATCTACAGGTGGCTCTATGGGGGCACTATCTACAGGGGGCTGTATGTGAGGCACTATCTACAGGTGAATCTATGGGGGCCACTATCTACAGGGGGATCTATGTAGGACACTATTTACAGGTGGGCTTTATAGGAGGCACTATCTACAGTAGGCCCTATGGGGAGTAGTATTTACAGGAGGCTCTATGGTGGCACTATCTACAGGAGGCGCTATCGGGGCATTAATTATAGGTCGTACTATTATGAGGGCACTATCTACAAGGGGCTCTATGAGGGACACTCTCTACCAGAGGTTCTATGTGGGGCACAGTCTACAGGGGGCTCTATGGGGGCACTATCTACAGGGGGCTCTATGGGGGCACTATCTACAGGGGGCAGTGTGTGTGTGTGGCAGACAGTGTATGTGCTATTATAATTAGAGGCGCAGTGTTAGGTGCTATTATATTTAGGGGCATAGTATGTGGCACCATGAGAATTTTATCTTCGTTTATAGGTGCGGAAATGTTTGAAAAGTGAGACGCTGAAGACATCTGAGCGGCAAACTGCAAAAATGGGCCGTGGCTCGGAGAAGTCATCATAGAGGTCTGGACTAGATGGAGAAGAAAAAGAACGCCTAGAATCTTAAATGTCATCTGTGAATCACTCAATGAGAATGTTTATTCTGCCTCTACTAATCAGTACTGTAGTCACTGTATGATCTGTAGCGTAATAATGGGTAGTATGATATTTTTTTCTGAAACAGCAACTCCCAGCCTGTCCTTACCATTGTGTGGGCCATGCAGGAAGAGGTTGTTTTACGCGGTACAAACCAATTACAGTACATATATACAGCACCAGAACCAAGCTCAGTACATATGGCAGGGGTTACACTGAATATGCAAATGACCTCTGTACTGATCTGTCCTGGTACTGTATTTATGTACTACAATTAGTTCTGGTGCTGTATTTCTGTACTGAGCTTGGTCCTGGTGCTGTATTTATGTACTGAGCTTGGTTGTGGTTCTGTATTTATGTACTGAGCTTAATTTTGGTTCTGTATTTATGTACTGAGCTTGGTTCTGTTGCTGTATTTATGTACTGAACTTGATTCTGGGGTTGTATATATGTACTGAGCTTTGTTCCGGTGATGTATATATGTACTGTAATTTGTTCTGGCACTGTATATATGTACTGTGCTTGTTCTGGTGCTGTTTTTATGTACTGAGCTTGGTTCTGGTGCTGTATATATGTACTGAGCTATTTTCCTGTGCTGTATTTATGTACTGAGCTCAATTCTGGTGCTGTATTTATGTACTGAGCTTGGTTTTGTTGCTGTATTTATGTACTGAGCTTGGTTCTGTTGCTGTATATATGTATTGAACTTGGTTCTGGTGTTGTATATATATACAGAGCTTTGTTCTGGTGCTGTATATATGTACTGAGTTTGGTTCCGGTGCTGTATATATGTACTGTAATTTGTTCTGGTGCTGTATATATGTACTGAGCTTTTTCTGGTACTATATTTATGTACTGAGCTTGGTTCCGGAACCATATTTCTTACTGTGCTTCTTCCATTGCACATAGTGAATATCCATGCCTATGTTGCTGAATGTGCACAAATAGGTCTATAATTAATAAGTGTAATATAGTGATTGCAGGTAGATAAGTATATCATTTCTCTGCGCATGTGATCAAGATTTTTTTTTAAATCTTATATACTTCTTTTTCTTTGTTGTATGTTCTCTATCACCCTATAGGGCATGTGGGGTTGCTGTTTCACTCTTCACCTCAGGCAGCAGAAGAGCCAGGTGCACCCATGCATTGCTCCTGCCATGTGTTCAAATAGCAGGTTATGATGATATGGGGTATTGCCGGACCCGAAAGAAATTGCTTTGCAAATGTTAGGGTGACTTTTCTCTTTTATTTTTTGTAAAAATTAAATAATATGAGTTAAAACTACTTTTTGTGTGAAAAATTTAGATTTTCATTTTCACGGCCTAATTGCAAGAATTTCAGCAAAAAAACCTGTCGGATTAAAATGCTTAGACTAATTTCTTGTCAGTGTAGTTTTTAAAATGGTGTATTTTATGGGGTGTTTCCTATGCTTTGTCACCACAAAACCTCTTCAAACCTGACAATTACTCCTAAAATATACTTTAATAAAAAGGAGATCCAAAAATCCACAAGGTGCTCCTTCATTTCTCATGCAGAACATTTCTTAAAAATATGAGAAATTGCTGCTAAAGTTATAAGTTTTGTAACTTCCTAGAAAAATTAAAAGACATTAAAAAAATAATGGCAACATAAAGAAGACATATGTGAAATGTGAAATGTGAAGTATTATGTGTGGTATCACTCTGTCTTACAAGCAGATACATTTAAAGAGGCTCTGTCACCACATTATAAGTGGCCTATCTTCTACATAATGCGATTGGCGCTGTAATGTAGATTACAGCAGTGTTTTTTTACTTAGAAAAACGATAATTTTTTACCTATTTTTGCTTTATGCTAATGACTTTCTTAATGGACAACTGGGCGTGTTTTACTTTTTGACCAAGTGGGCGTTGTGGAGAGAAGTGTATGACACCGACCAATCAGCGTCATACACTTCTCTCCATTCATTTACACAGCACAATCTCGCGAGATTACACTTGAGGTGCTGTAAATCTCACACAAACATTAGCGAAGTGTCAGGATTGTGAATAGACATCATGTCCTCGTTGGTACTGATGTCTATTAACTCTCAGGACACTTTAGTAACGTTAATGTGTGTGTATGTGGCTGCACATAGTGATCTAGTAAGAACACTATGTGCTGTGTAAATGAATGGAGAGAAGTGTATGGCACTGATTGGTCAGCGTCATACACTTCTCTCCACAATGCCGACTTGGTCAAAAAGTAAAACACGCCCAGTTGTCTATTAAGAAACTCATTAGCATAAAGCTAAAATACGTCAAAAATGATAATTTTTCTAAATAAAAAAACACTGCTGTAATCTACACTACAGCGTCGATCATATTATGTAGAAGGTAGGGCATTTGTAATGTGGTGACAGAGCCTCTTTAAATTAAAAGTGCTATTTTTCCAACTTTTCTCTAAATTTTGTTTTTTTCCACAAATAAACACTGAATGTATCGACCAAATTTTACCACTAACATAAAGTACAATGTGTCACGAGAAAATATTCTCAGAATCGCTTGGATAAATAAAAGCATTCCAAAGTTATTACCACATAAAAGTACACATGTCAGATTTAATAAAGTCGGATCTGAGCCTTAAGACCCAAACTAGGCTGTGTCATTAAGGGGTTATACATTGAAGGGGTTTATCCAGGATTAGAAAAAAGGTCTGCTATTATTTCACAGAAAGAGCCTCAAACTTTTCCATTGGCTGTGTCTGGAATTGAAGCTAAGTCCTTTTCACTTGAATAGGGATAAACTGCAATACCAGACATGGTCAATGGAAAAGAGTGCCGATGTTTCTGTAACAAAAAAAAAAACACCAAAAAAAACAGACCCTTTTTAATCTTGGACAACTCCTGTAAGTTTTTCTTTATTACTGTCCAATTAGTGACACAACAAGTGCAGTACACAGCCAGGCATTGTTAACTGCCAATGTAACAATATTTTTCAATCCCATTATAAACTAAGTAATGGACAGTGACTAAAAAGTGACTATATGAGCGCACTCTGTCTCAATAAACACAAACAACAGTGAAGAATGGTAGCCTGTGTGAATATAAATATCACCATCTTTGTGCCAAAAAGAAGGTAAATCCAGCCGATAAAGTCATAACAGAAATCATTGCATCAACAGTGACAAAGTCATTTGTTCCAACTAGTTTATCTGCAGAGAGTTTCCCATTTATGCTGGCCACACACATGAGAAAAAAGTAAGTGATCCGATGACCACATGTGTATGGGGGACACCCATCTTTTCCCATGACATCTGCTGTCACGAAAAAGATGGCAGTCCCCCATACTAAAATGATACAGCTAAATTTCATATACATGGTATAGGGTTGTGAGGTCTACATATGTATATTTGTCTATAAAAATGGCCCTTGAATTTCCAGAAAATATTGCAGAATAAAGTTACCATGGGTAAATTACATTGAAGCTAGTTTGAAGTTTTATTAGGTAATTGTATTATGAGCAACTCCCTAAGAAAATGTTTTATTACCTGTATTCTACTGATGGCGCCTTCGGGACAACAAAAGAGAATATGATTTCCTAAGAGTGCTAAAGGTTTATTATTGAAATGCTCCTCCTTGCAAAGCGATAGTCAGAGGTGAAGTTCCTCATAGTAGATCTTTAAGGGTATGTTCACACGGCCTATTTACGGACGTAAATCGGGCGTTTTTGCCCCGAATTATGCCCGAAAATAGCGCCTCAATAGCGCTGACAAACATCTGCCCATTGAAAGCAATGGGCAGACGTTTGTCTGTTCACACGAGGCGTATATTTACGCGCCGCTGTCAAAAGACGGCGCGTAAATAGACCGTAATTGACGCGGCGTTCAAGCGCCTGCACATGCCGGTACGGCTGAAATTACGGGGATGTTTTCAGGCTGAAACATCCCCGTAATTTCAGCCGTACCGGCATGTGCAGGCGCTTGAACGCCGCGTCCATTACGGCCGTAATTAGCGCTGCTATTCATTGGAGTCAATGAATAACGGCTCCAATTACGGCCAAAGAAGTGACAGGTCACTTCTTTGACGCGGGCGTCTATTTACGCGCCGTCATTTGACAGCGGCGCGTAAATATACGCCTCGTGTGAACAGACAAACGTCTGCCCATTGCTTTCAATGGGCAGATGTTTGTCAGCGCTATTGAGGCGCTATTTTCGGACGTGATTCGGGGCAAAAACGCCCGAATTACGTCCGTAAATAGGCCGTGTGAACATACCCTAACAGCTCCATTCCCTACTTGGCATGCAATTTCTAGTACTAGTATCCTCTAATGTGTTAGAGCAATTGTTGGGTCACCTCAAAAACCTGTTCTTAGGAGCGACTATAACCTCTGCACCTCATATACTTATGCCCCTGAAAATGGACTCTGTGATGTCACTGCACAGGAATAATTCTTACAGTGATGTCACAGAACCTGAATAATGCATACAATGGCGTCACACCACAGGGATAATAAAAACAGTGAAATCATAGTGCAGGGATGATAAAAAAAAAAAGGGTCACAGTACTGTACATGGATAAAGAAAACAGTGATGACACAATGCAGGGAAACAGTTATATCTTTGTGCAGGGATCATAAAAAAGTGATGCCATAGAAAAGTAACAGCATAAGAAAATTAGTCAAAGTAATGTCTCAGTGAAGGGATGATGCACACAGTGATGTCACAGTGCATAGATAATAAACACTGGTATTCCTTAGCCCCTAGGGGCCAGGTGGAAGCGCAACCTCTTAACAACCTATAATTAAGTCCCTGATGTTAATAATATGACATCATGGAATAGCTCATAAAGCAATTTCTTAATTTTAGATAGATAGATAGATAGATTAATAGATAGATAGATAGATAGATAGATAGATAGATAGATAGATAGATAGATAGATAGATAGATAGATAGATAGATAGATAGATAGATAGATAGATAGATAGATAGATAGATAGATAGATAGATAGATAGATAGATAGATAGATAGATAGATAGATAGATAGATAGATAGATAGATAGATAGATAGATAGATAGATATATTGTGGTTCCAAACTGGGTGAGTTAAATGTTTGGGGAAGTATACAAATTAGAGGTCTGAAGTTGTAAGATTACACCCTTTCCCCTCATATGCTGGTTAATCTTCTCTGTAGAGATTAATTAATGTAAAGCACAAGTATTTATTTATTTATTTATTTCTGTTACTTATATAGCGCCAACATGTTCCGGAGCGCTGTACAAAGGTCCACACTTACTGTATTTCCCCTCTTATTTTCTAAATTGTCATTCCACTTATTACCCATCCCCTTACTTTGATATGTCTGCAGACACAGAGTGCTGGGAACATTGTTGGCGCTACATAAGAACGATACACCCAGCCCTAAGGAGATTATGTCAGTTGTGGAATAAAGGTGTATCCAGTTTAACTTGACTTGTTATACAGCTAAGCCTTTTCGAGGTATGAGACAAATATGTATAATATTGATGTAACCATTTCTACAATTGCAATTAAATAGATCCATTTGCTTGATGGATGCCAAAAAATGTAACACCTATTAGGATAATAGGATTGCTTGCCATTTTAATTTGTAAGCTGAGACTAGAAATGGACCTCGATCGTCTATGATGTTATTACATGTCAATGCTAATCTAAATCATTTACCTACTCACACTTTCTTCTTTGCATGACATTAGAAGAGTATAACTGCACTTAATGTGGGTCATGTATCAATAGTGTTATTTCTAAAACAGCACCATTATTGTAGGGATGATGCCCAAAATGATAGCATCTGTGGTAACTCTTTTAACCCCTTAAGGACGCAGCTACTTTCACCCTTGAGGCGACAGCGATTCTTTTTCGTTTTGGCATCACTGTGTTCTGGCTTAAATGTTACATTTTTCACTCAACATAGAAGTATGAGACTTGATGTTTTTTGTCTGACGAGTTTTTTGTGTATTTGTTAATGGTGTTACTTTGGGGTACACATAATTTATTTTCAAAAAATATATAATTTTTTGGGGGGAAATGGAAAAACAGACGGCAATTCCGCAGTTGTGTCTTGTGTTGTATTTTTACACCATTCACTGTGGGGTATAAATGACAGGTTAACTTTATTCTGTGGGTCAATACAATTACGGCGATATTACATTTATATCATTTTCTATGTTTCACTACTTTTGCACAATAAAAACAGTTCTAAAAAAGCATTTGTTTTTATTAGTGTCGCCATATTCTGAAACCCATAACTTTTTCATTTTTCTATTGACAGGGCAGTGTAATGGTTTGTTTTTTGCAAGATGAGCTGAAGTTTTTATTGATATAATTTTGGAATACATAAAACCTTTTGATAACTTTTTATTCCAATTCTTGCAAGACTGGATTAACAAAAAAACAGCAATTCTTGCATTGTTATTTTTAGTATTTTTTTATGCTGTCCATTATGCAGGATAAATAACACATTATTTACGATTGTGGTGATACCAATTATGTTTTCTTTTGTATCTTGTTTTTTTTTTAATTAAAAAGCATTTTTTTTATGGGAAAATGTTATTTTGCGGAATTTTAATATATATTTTAAACATTTTATTGAATGTTGTTTTTTTTTTCTTGCCCCACAATGGAAATTGACAATGCGATTGCTTGATCCCTGACATAATGCACTGCAAAACTTCTGTATTGCAGTTTATTATCCCAGCCAGTGTAAGACTATGTTCACACAGGGCAGATACGCTGTGTAAAAGCACACAGCGTATCTGCCCTGGACCCTGTAGGGAATTTGGGCCGAAAAAACGCACCAAATTGTGGTGCAGTTTTTCGTCCGGAAAATCTGCTGCCGAAAACTACACATAAAAAACAAAGTTTGATATTTACATAGCCATGGCGACTCATCCCTCCGTAGTCCTGCAGTCCGGCCTCCTGGAATGTTGTTTCATCCCATGTGACCGCTGCAGCCTGTGATTGGCTGCAGCGGTCACATGGGATGAAATGTCATCCCAGGAGGCCGGCCTGGATGAAGAAACACAGAGTTTTGCTATTTGTTGTAGGTTTTATCTCCCCATTGAATTCAATAGGGAAAAGCCACAACAAATACCCAGCGATAACGCAAATCAATTGACATGCTGCAGATTAAGAAAAAACACGGCAGGTCAATTTCTGAGCGTTTTTTCCATTCAGCTATTACGATAGCTTGTGGATAAGATTTGTTCAAATCTTATCCACTTTGCTGCTATTGCATCATGCTGAGGATTTTCTGCAACAAAATATGTTCACATGGCTTAGCAAAATGCGACTGAAAATACGGAGCTGTTTTCAGGCGAAAATAGCTCCTGATTTTCAGTCGTTTTTGTCGCAACTCGCGTTTTTCGCGACGTATTTTACGGACATTATTGGAGCTGTTTTTCAATCGAGTCAATGAAAAACGGCTCCAAAAGCGTCCCAAGAAGTGACATGCACTTCTTTGACGCAGGCGTATTTTTACGCGCCGTATTTTGACAGCGACGCGTAAAATTACACCTCGTGGGAACAGAACATCATAAAACCCATTGAAAACAAAGGGCAGATGTTTGTAGGTGTAATGGAGCCGTTTTTTCAGGCGTAATTCGAGGCGTAAAACGCCTGAAAACAGTGCGTGTGAACATACCATAATTGTAACTTAACGTAACACTGATAATTATCCCATTAGGGCTTAATAGCAGTACAAAGTAAGCAGACCTGGGTGCCATAATTAGGCCCCCAGCTGCAAAAGAAACCAATCGGCACATCGCAATTGTGTTTTGGTGGTGCCAAATTGGTGACAGAAGCAACTAAGCGTTTAATCTGCCGTGATCGACACTAGCTGCTGATGGTGCAATCCACATATCCTGCGCCCGCACAATCCGTGCGCCGTACATTTACGGTACTTGGCCTTAACTACCTAGCGGCAGTGTCCTAAATGTATGACAGCTTTTTCCAAGGAGTTAAAATATCAAGTGCCGTTTGGGCAGGGTTGAGATAATTTGTTAGTGGAGTTTTTAGTGGTGTTTTTTTTTGGGCATGTGGGCAGATGTTTGCTGTTAATCAATAAGAAAATATTACGTTCTCAACACACATGGCGTTGTAGTTTCTCACATGTTTTTTGTAGTTTTTGATCATGGTGGTGTTTTTTCAAATTGCAGCATACTCTGGATGTAGCGCTAACGGCAGCTGACAACCGCCATCTCACCTCCCCTGGTGGACGTCAGCTTCCCTTCTCTCTATGCCGTCATCTCTCTCCACCTCCCCAGGGACACCGGCGCGTTCTGCTTCCTGGCCCCAGCTTCTGTACTGCGCACTCTGATGGGTTATTAAAGGGCTAGTGCGCGCAATTAAAACCTTCCCTAGCCTATCCTTATACACCCTGGGCTATATAGTCTGACCTGCCCTCTGCCCCAGTGCCAGAGAAATGTTGTGTCTTCCCAGTGTTTGTCTTGCAAATGGTTCCTAGCTGTATCCTGTATCCTGTTTCCCATATCCTGAATCCCGTATCCAGTATCTGTGTCCAGCGCCTGTGCCAAGTCGAGTGTCCGTGACGAGTTTACCATCTGTGTCCGGTGCCTGTGCCAAGTCGAGTGTACGTGATGACTACACTACTCCTGCCTGGTGTCCTAGCCAAGTCCAGTGTCGGTGCCAAGTCCAGTGTCCAGTGTCTGTGCCAAGTCCAGTGTCCAGTGTCGGTACCAAGTGCAGTGGTGTCCAGTGTCGGTGCCAAGTGCAGTGTCCGGTGTTGGTGCCAAATCCGGTGTCCGGTGTCTGTCCCAAGTCTAATGTCAGAGGCTACTTCAGTATCTGTGTCCTATTTCCGAGACCATCCAGCTTCCTATTGTTCAGCACATGCCTGTTTTTGATTATTCAGCACAACTCATCTACCCAGCAAGTATGTTCATCCTAGAGACTATTATTGACTTTTGTTTAACCAGCTGCTACTCTGCTATGGTGGAGTGGCCCCGTGGGTCTACATTCCCCACAGCTGTGACACTGAAGGTTGGCATTTTGGTGGATGTTTTCCTCTCATAGTCTTCAAATATAACAAAAACTGCACCAAATAAACCTTAGTGTTCCAGTGGGAGTTATGTAGTGTTTTTGGTGCAATTTTCATGGTGATTTTGTCAGAGCTGTTAGTAGTTTGGGGAAAAAGTGTGCAATATGTTAAAAATTGTACTTATACTTCTCAGTTTTTTACTCAACAACTATAACTTGAAACTTTTGGGCTCTGAAACACAATATGTAACAGGACCCCACAACTATTATTCATCAATTGTAATAATAGTCTCCTCACATGTGGCAGAGAGACGGGGCTCCAGAGACTGTTGTGGCACAACCTCTGCACCCCCTATAGTTACGACCCAATTTCTAAAGTGTTTACATAATTTCTACATGGTTTTATATACAAGCCTCAATATCTGCTGGATAATGATGCAATATTTTTATATCCCAGAATAATCTTTTTTTATTTTTTATTTACACACATTGAAATGATCATATCAAAAGGAATGCAGACAATGTAGGTAATATAAGGGTAATTTTTATTATTATTTTATACTGGTAATGATCACAGTATTGTTATTATTATTACAATTATTATTATCTATATATGTTTTACATTCCTGATTAACACCTACTTTATTACATTTTATGCAGTTCATGTTTTATTTTAAATTACAAGTGGAGCTGCTGAGGAATAGACAACATGGCTTTTATTTTTTTCTTAAATTCATCAAAAAAAATTCCTGCTTTGTTCTGAAATCCAATAATGCTGTGCCAGAAGAAAGGCAGGCCTGCTCGATCAGTGCTTAGAGTTCTTACAATCTTTTGTTGTTGAGGCAGCGGGGGCCCAGCTTTCATCGTCAATGCGTAAAATTTAACACCCTCCCCTCAACATGCTTACTTACTCACTTTGTTTTTGTTCATCAAATTAATTATTTATGTATTGATTTGTCTTTGAAGAAAGCTTGGAGAGCGATAAACCCTGACAAAGAGAAGATAGTCTTTGAGTTTATTTGCCTAACAAGTTTGTAAGGCACATTTCTTTTTGCATAAAGACATAAAGTATCTATAGCCACACATATGTTAGTATGCATTGACAAGTGAGAAAGAACTAAGAAAAAGTTCCTGTTTCTATTACCGTAATTTAAACATTTAGTGACACATGGTTTGGATTCTAAAGGTTTAACAATCCAGAATAACCATTTTTATATATGCTGCATTTGTGCTAGACCACGTTCATACAGCACAGATTGGTGCAGTTTTTTTTACCCACATTTTTTTTTAAAGGGGATTGTATAAGATTAGGAAAAACAGCTTCTTCCAAAAACACTACCACTCTTCCTTAATGGCTGTGTCTGGAATTGCAGTTGCCCCCATTCACTTAAATAGGGCTGAGCTGCAAAACCAGGTACAACTCATTGACGAGTGTCGTTATTTTTGGAAGAAAGCAGCTATGTTTTTCTAATTTCATATCCCTTTACGTTTTCCTTTTAAGGGCTATGTAAACCTTTGACGGCATTTTTAAAAAAAAAATAAACAGGTCAGTCAGTGTGTTCGGTGTAAATTTATAATTAATATTGATTAAAAATTATTTTTACTTTTTTAGATACAGCTGCTGTGTATTCTGCCTACAGAGCAGTTGTTTAGTTAGCTGAATCCTGTACCCGTCAGGTGTGCAGAACTGACAGGTTCAGTGAAAGCGGGTCCTGCGTGTTTCTGACACGCTGGATCCAGCTGTTATCCATCACATCTAAGTTCCTAAATTAGATTTGATATATTATAGGTGGATCCTGTGTGTCAAAGACACGAAGGACTCGCTGTCACTGAACCCGTCCGGTCTGCCGGACTGACGGATTCAGGTCAAAACTAAAGATACAGCTTTAACTGCTTAACCCCTTCAGAACCCAGCCTGTTTTGGCCTTCAGGACACAGCTGATTTTTTCAAATCTGACATGTGTTACTTTATGTGGTAATAACGTTGGAATGCTTTTACCTATCCAAGCGATTCTGAGACTGTTTTCTCGTGACATATTGTACTTTATGTTAGTGAAAAAATGTGGTTAATAGTTTTGGTATTTATTTCTGAAAAACACCAAAATATAGAAAAAATTTGCAAAAATTTGCATTTTTCTAAATGTAAACGTATCTGCTTGTAAAACAGATAGTAATACCACACAAAATAGTTACTAGTTAATATCCCCCATATGTCTACTTTATGTTTGCATCATTTTTTAAACGTCCTTTTATTTTTCTAGGACGTTACAAGGCTTAGAATATTAGCAGCAATTTCTCATATTTTAAAGAAAATTTCAAAAGGCCATTTTTTCAGGGACCAGTTCAGATCTGAAGTGGATTTATACATTAGAAAATCCCCAGAAGTCACACCATTTTGAAAACTGCACCCCTCAAGGTATTCGAATCAGCATTCACAAAGTGTTTTAATCCCTTAGGCGTTTCACAGGAATTAATGCAAAGTAGAGGTGAAATGTACACATTTTATTTTTTTTGCCGAAATTCATTTCTAATACATATTTTTTCGGAACACAGAAGGTTTTACCAAAGAATAGCAAATTCTATATTTAATGCCCAGATTCGGCAGTTTTTAGAAATATCCCACATGTGGCCCTAGTGTGGTAATGGACTGAAACACAGGCCTCAGAAGCAAAGGAGCACCCAGTGGATTTTGGGCCTCCTTTTTTTTTAGAATATATTTTAGGCACCTTGTCAGGTTTCAAGAGGTCTTGTGCAGTGGCGGATTAAGTAGACCATGGGCCCTGGGCTGTTACCCAAACTTGGGCCCCCCTTCCTCACCGCCGCCCTGCCGCGGCGTAACTATTTTTAACACTACTTTTTTGGGCAAGCATTAACAGTGTTACGATTTCCCTTGACACAGGGCTGTGTCCCTACATACTGAGAGTATCACACTGTGCAGGGACACAACCTCCTGACAAGGGGAATTGTCTATCAGTCCTGGACTGCAGAAAGACTTTTTGTGAAATACAAGGATTCCTATAATAAACATGTCAGGAGAGGTGACAGATTCTCTATAAATCTAGTGACTCACAGGTGTCGACATCTCAGATTCTAGTAGTTCTTTTCCTCTTTTCTTCTCCATCCGGTCCAGCGCTCATGACGACTTCTCCCGGCCATGACTCATTTCTGCAGAATTTGCCACTCAGACGTCTCCTCACTTTTCCAACATTTCCACACCTATTAACGAAAATAAAGTTATCATGGTGCCACATACTGTGCCCCTAAATATAATAGCACCAAACACTGCGTGCCTGAATATAATAATACCACACACTGTAAAACACCACATACACACAGCCCCTGTAGATATTACTTACCCCCATAGATATCGCCATACACAGCCCCCTCTATATATCACACATCCTCCCCGTAGAGAGCGTTACACACAGCCCCATATAGATAGTGCCATACAGCCCCCTGTAGAGAGCGCCACACAGCCCTCCCCCTCTTGTAAATAGCACCAAAAAGCCCCCCCTATAAAGAGCGCCACACACATACCACTGTGGATAGCACTACACAGCCCCCCCTTGTATATAGTGCCACACAGCGCTCCCCCTTGTATATAGTGCCACAAGGTTATGTACACATTTAAAAACTTTATATCATAATTTTATATATATATATATATATATATATATATTACCCAATTACCCTAATATAGACATGTAATATATTACAATTTATGGTAAACAATGACGATTACAAATAAAAGGTCTATTTTAGGGTAAAACTATGTTATTACCCAAAAAAATAGCTGAAACGTAAAAAAGCTTATTTGTTTACTATTATTTTCAAACGTTATGAATAAAAATTGTAAAATAGCAAAAAAGGTGTGTATAAAAACTATAAAAAACGAAACCTGCATTGTCTACGGAAAAAACGTCGCAAAAATCACGTCGTTTTTATTTATTTTTTATAAAAATGTGTGTTTGGTGCAACTTTGTAATTACGTTTTATGAAAAAATATTTTTACTTTTTGAGATACAGCTGCTTTGTATCCTGTATCCGTCAGGTCAGCAGGACTGACAGGATCAGTGACACGCAGGATCCACCTCAAATCTATCACATCTAAGATTATAATTTAGCGCAGGGCCCGTTTCACTGATCCCGTCAGTCCTGCTGACCTGACGGATACAGGATACAAAGCAGCTGTATCTCAAAAAGTGAAAATATTTTTTAATAAAACGTAATTACAAAGTTGCACCAAACACACATTTTTATAAAAAATAAATAAAAACGACGTGATTTTTGCAACGTTTTTTCCGTAGACAATGCAGGTTTCTTTTTTTTTATCGTTTTTATACACACCTTTTTTGCTATTTTAGAATTTTTATTCATAAAGTTGGAAAATAATAGTAAAAAAATAAGCTTTTTTACGTTTCAGCTATTTTTTTTGGTAATAACATAGTTTTACCCTAAAATAGACCTTTTATTTGTAATCGTCATTGTTTACCGTAAATTTTAATATATTACATGTCTATATTAGGGTAATTGGGTCAGCGCTAGCGTTACAACAATGACTGGCGGGGGGGGGACGACGGTTTTTATTGGGGTGGGTATTTTGTGTGTATTTATTATTTCATTTTTTTTTGCACTTTACTTTCCTAGTTTTTTATTACTATGGTCTGTTCCACAAAGGTCAAAAAAGACCTTTGGGGAACTTTATATATATATTTTTTCTTTCTTTTATACCATGTTTTTCCCCTGTAGCTGGAGCTGCACAGCAGCCCCAGTTACAGGGGAAATCAGCCCTCTCATAGTGACGATTGTCACTAATAGGGCTGTGCTGGGTCAAGTTAGACCCAGCAGCAGCCTGCCACTAACGGCACCCGGCGATCATGTGACCAGTCACATGATCACCGGGAGGAATAGAGACAGTGCCGCTGCTGCTGTCTCTATTCTTATACACAGCATTCATTGTATCATTTTGGCCAAAAGGACGCAAGCTCGCAATCCACGACAAGGATCCCCAGACTTGCGAGTCCCTAAATCCTAAACTGGAACAGAACGTTCCTGATGCACAAACAGAACCGATAAAAACACAGGGACATATACAAAAACACCGAAAAATGCCATACTTACAAATGGACACAGCCAGGCCAGAAATGCTGATGAAAGGGCGAGCAGGTGCTTTAAATAATAATAGCCACTCCCACTAGTCTTGAGGGGAGTGGTGTGTGGTGCATGGGATGTGTAGTAAGAAATAATAAATGAATAGTGAATTAATGAATTTCTTACTACACATCCCATGCACCACACACCACTCCCCTCAAGACTAGTGGGAGTGGCTATTATTATTTAAAGCACCTGCTCGCCCTTTCATCAGCATTTCTGGCCTGGCTGTGTCCATTTGTAAGTATAGCCTTTTTCGGTGTTTTTGTATATGTCCCTGTGTTTTTATCGGTTCTGTTTGTGCATCCGGAACGTTCTGTTCCAGTTTAGGATTTAGGGACTCGCAAGTCTGGGGATCCTTGTCGTGGATTGCGAGCTTGCGTCCTTTTGGCCAAAATGATTACCAATACCCCAGGTATTTTTCATTATTATGTATATTCGCTTCTCTTGGACACAGCCGGGTCTTTGATGCTGGGAGAGCATGGTGTGTTGTTGTTTGGCATAGCAAGCAGGGTAGCCCGCTCTATGAATTATCAAGGCGTCACAAATAGGCTTCTACCTGGCTATACACGTTGTGCCTCATGACGTACACACTATCCCTCCATGTTTCACTCACTTGCACCCCATTATCCATTTATTTCTATTGAGGCACTTCATTTATTACTGCCCCCTTTATTTCACTTATAGTATTACACTTGCACACACACTATTCATTTATTATTTCTTACTACACATCCCATGCACCACACACCACTCCCCTCAAGACTAGTGGGAGTGGCTATTATTATTTAAAGCACCTGCTCGCCCTTTCATCAGCATTTCTGGCCTGGCTGTGTCCATTTGTAAGTATGGCCTTTTTCGGTGTTTTTGTATATGTCCCTGTGTTTTTATCGGTTCTGTTTGTGCATCCGGAACGTTCTGTTCCAGTTTAGGATTTAGGGACTCGCAAGTCTGGGGATCCTTGTCGTGGATTGCGAGCTTGCGTCCTTTTGGCCAAAATGATTACCAATACCCCAGGTATTTTTCATTATTATGTATATTCGCTTCTCTTGGACACAGCCGGGTCTTTGATGCTGGGAGAGCATGGTGTGTTGTTGTTTGGCATAGCAAGCAGGGTAGCCCGCTCTATGAATTATCAAGGCGTCACAAATAGGCTTCTACCTGGCTATACACGTTGTGCCTCATGACGTACACACTATCCCTCCATGTTTCACTCACTTGCACCCCATTATCCATTTATTTCTATTGAGGCACTTCATTTATTACTGCCCCCTATATTTCACTTATAGTATTACACTTGCACACACACTATTCATTTATTATTTCTTACTACACATCCCATGCACCACACACCACTCCCCTCAAGACTAGTGGGAGTGGCTATTATTATTTAAAGCACCTGCTCGCCCTTTCATCAGCATTTCTGGCCTGGCTGTGTCCATTTGTAAGTATGGCCTTTTTCGGTGTTTTTGTATATGTCCCTGTGTTTTTATCGGTTCTGTTTGTGCATCAGGAACGTTCTGTTCCAGTTTAGGATTTAGGGACTCGCAAGTCTGGGGATCCTTGTCGTGGATTGCGAGCTTGCGTCCTTTTGGCCAAAATGATTACCAATACCCCAGGTATTTTTCATTATTATGTATATTCGCTTCTCTTGGACACAGCCGGGTCTTTGATGCTGGGAGAGCATGGTGTGTTGTTGTTTGGCATAGCAAGCAGGGTAGCCCGCTCTATGAATTATCAAGGCGTCACAAATAGGCTTCTACCTGGCTATACACGTTGTGCCTCATGACGTACACACTATCCCTCCATGTTTCACTCACTTGCACCCCATTATCCATTTATTTCTATTGAGGCACTTCATTTATTACTTCCCCCTATATTTCACTTATAGTATTACACTTGCAAACACACTATTCATTTATTATTTCTTACTACACATCCCATGCACCACACACCACTCCCCTCAAGACAAGTGGGAGTGGCTATTATTATTTAAAGCACCTGCTCGCCCTTTCATCAGCATTTCTGGCCTGGCTGTGTCCATTTGTAAGTATGGCCTTTTTCTGTGTTTTTGTATATGTCCCTGTGTTTTTATCGGTTCTGCTTGATCAGCCGCAATTTCGGAGACTAAATCAGAATCAATAGAGGAAATGATTATACCTGGAGGCAAAATACAAGCAGGATCATCCTCCGAAGGAGGGCTAGCCATGAAGCTACGCGACAGTGCATCGGCCTTAATATTTTTAGAACCAGCCCTATAGGTAACCAAAAAGTTGAATCTGGTAAAAAATAGCGCCCATCGAGCTTGTCTCGGGTTTAGCCTCCGGGCAGATTCTAGGAAAACCAGATTCTTGTGGTCGGTAAGGACCGTTACCTGGTGCCTAGCCCCCTCCAGGAAGTGGCGCCTCTCTTCAAATGCCCATTTAATGGCTAAGAGTTTGCGGTTGCCAATATCATAGTTACTCTCAGTGGGCGAAAACTTCCTGGAGAAGTAGGCACAGGGGCGGAGATGGGTGAGGGACCTGGTACCCTGGGACAAGACAGCCCACACCTCGGATGCGTCAACCTCCACGATAAATGGCTCCATTTGGTTGGGCTGAACCAGCACTGGGGCCGAGATAAAGCACTTCTTAAGGACCTCAAAAGCCTGGACAGCCTCAGGAGGCCAGTGGAGGAGATCAGCACCTTTGCGAGTGAGATCCGTAAGAGGCTTAGCGATGACCGGGAAGTTAGCAATAAATCTCCTGTAATAATTAGCGAACCCCAGGAAGCACTGTAACGCCTTCAGGGAGGCAGGTTGGAACCATTCCGCCACAGCCTGGACCTTGGCGGGGTCCATGCGGAATTCATGAGGAGTGAGGATTTGACCCAAAAACAGTATCTCCTGCACTCCCAATACACATTTTTCGGTCTTAGCAAACAGTTTGTATTCCCGAAGGGCCTGGAGCACCTTCCTGACATGCTCAATGTGGGAGGACCAATCCTTGGAAAACACAAGTATGTCATCAAGGTACACTACAAGAAATACCCCCAGGTAGTCTCTTAAAACCTCATTTATGAAATTCTGGAAGACCGCGGGAGCATTGCACAACCCAAAGGGCATGACGAGGTATTCGAAATGACCTTCGGGCGTGTTAAACGCAGTCTTCCACTCATCCCCCTCTTTGATGCGGATAAGGTTATAAGCCCCCCGTAGATCAAACTTAGAGAACCATTGGGCCCCCTGAACCTGATTGAAGAGATCAGGAATCAAAGGAAGGGGATACTGGTTCCTTACAGTGACCTTATTCAAGTTTCGGTAGTCAATGCATGGCCTAAGACCACCATCCTTCTTCCCTACGAAGAAGAAGCCAGCACCTACCAGAGAAGTACAGGGGCGAATGTAACCCTTGGCCAGGCATATCTGGATATACTCTCTCATGGCTTCACGTTCGGGACAAGAGTGATTAAATATCCTACCCTTAGGGAGCTTAGCTCCTGGTACCAAATCAATTGCGCAATCGTATTCTCTATGAGGTGGTAACACTTCGGAGGCCTCTTTAGAGAAAACATCAGCGAAGTCCTGAACAAACTCAGGTAGAGTGTTTACCTCCTCAGGGAGAGAAATAGAATTAACAGGAAAACATGACGTCATGCATTCATTACCCCATTTGGTAAGATCCCCAGTATTCCAGTCAAAAGTGGGATTATGCAACTGCAACCAGGGAAGGCCTAAAACCAAATCGGACGATAATCCCTGCATCACCAGTACAGAGCACTGCTCCAAATGCATGGAGCCCACAAGGAGTTCAAAAACAGGGGTATGCTGTGTAAAATAACCATTAGCAAGAGGAGTGGAGTCGATACCCACTACCGGGACAGGTTTAGGCAAATCAATCAATGGCATAGCTAGAGACATAGCAAATTCCGCAGACATAATATTAGCAGAAGACCCTGAATCCATGAAGGCACTGCCGGTAGCAGACCTACCACCAAAAGAGACCTGAAAGGGAAGCAAGATTTTATTACGTTTCATATTTACGGGAAATACCTGTGCGCCCAAGTGACCTCCCCGATGGTCACTTAGGCGCGGAGGTTCTTCCGGCTGCTTATTCTTACGCCTAGGACAGTTGTTCACTTGATGCTTGTCATCCCCACAGTAAAAGCAGAGACCATTCTTCCTGCGGAACTCTCTACGTTGTTGGGGGGACACGGAGGCCCCGAGTTGCATAGGTACCTCCGAGTCTTCCATGGAAGAACGAAGCAACGGAACCTCGGGAGGCATCATGGGGGAGTCAGAGGAGAAAACACAAACACGTTCAAGTCATCGTTCCCTGAGACGTCGGTCAAGTCGTACCGCTAAAGCCATAACCTGGTCTAGGGAGTCAGAAGAGGGATAGCTAACTAGCAGGTCTTTCAGGGCGTTTGACAGACCCAATCTAAACTGGCACCTTAAGGCAGGGTCATTCCACCGAGAAGCTACGCACCACTTCCTAAAGTCAGAACAATACGCCTCAACAGGTCTCTTACCCTGATGTAAGGTCACCAGCTGACTCTCTGCAAAGGCAGTCTTGTCAGTCTCGTCATAAAGGAGCACGAGAGCAGAAAAGAAAAGATCAACGGAGGAAAGTTCAGGGGCGTCAGGAGCCAAGGAGAAGGCCCATTCTTGGGGCCCGTCCTGGAGCCGGGACATAATTATACCCACCCGCTGGCTCTCAGAACCAGAGGAGTGGGGCTTTAAGCGAAAATAGAGCCTACAACTCTCCCGAAAGGAGAAAAAAGTCCTCCGGTCCCCTGAGAACCGGTCAGGCAACTTGAGGTGGGGTTCAAGAGGTGAGGTGAGGGGCACTACCAGGGTAGCATCAGGCTGGTTGTCCCTCTGAGCCAGGGCCTGGACCTGTAGGGAGAGGCCCTGCATTTGCTGAGCCAGGGTCTCAAGGGGGTCCATAGTAGTGTCAGGGAACAGGATAGACTAGGTATATGGGCTTGTGATTATGTAATGTCAAGGTAGGGAAACAGACAAGTGAGCCCTAATTTTCCCGCCACTCAGCCCCTGCCTACTTGCAACGACCTGCCCTAGGCGACGGGGTACAACTGGGCGACGGTCCCTACACTCAATAGGTGCACGACAGACAAACAGACAAGGGTACAAAGAAGCCAGGGAAATGGGGAAGTTGCCCACGGGAGTCAAACCAGGAGAAGAGCGAGGTAAAAAAACGCTGAGCAGAAGAATGGTCAGTAAAGCCAAGGTCAATCACAAGCAGAGGATCAGTAGTTCAAGAAGCTGCAGCAGGGCCAGGAAACCAACAGAGAAGAATCACAAGCAAAGGAGGAACAAGAAAGGCAGGTATAAATAGACAGAGGGCGGGAGCTAGCTCCGTCTGGCCAGGCTGTGATAGGCTCTCCCACTCCTAAGCTTGCCATCCTGGGTGGTGGAAGATGGCGTCAGTCTCACAGACATAGAAGCAGGTGCAGGCTGATTACCTATGGGCGTCGACACAGAAGTTGTGTCTGGCAGATCCTTTACACACGCTTAGCAAAAAAGTCTGAAAATACAGAGCTATTTTCATGGGAAAACAGCTCCTGATTTTCAGACTTTTTTTTTTTTCTTAGCAACTTGCGTTTTTCACAGCATTTAAGACGCCCGTTTTTGGAGCTTCTTTTCCATAGAGCGGCTCCAAAATGGCTCAAGAAGTGACATGCACTTCTTTTTCGCGGGCGTCTTTTTACGTGCCGTTTTTTGAAAATGAGGCGTAAAAAAACGCCCCGTCGGAACAGAACGCCGTATTTCCCATTGAAATCAATGGGCACATTTTTGGCGGTGTTCTGCTTCCCATTTTTTGGCCTGAAAAACTGCCAAAAATAAGCCATGTGCACATACTCTAACAGTTTTGGAGTGTTCCTTTTTCACTAGGCTTGATTCGGATTTTGATTTTCTTAGTCTTTGCTGATTTAAGGCCTCTGCTTTTAATCAACTTTTTATATTTATGTTGCTAAGTTTTCGTCAAAAATGTTATAGAAGCTAGACCTATTCTGGCCAATAATGCGGTCATGCAAAATATGTTGTGTCCAGTGCTTGGGTATTATTACTTAGAATGTGTAATAAGGTAGGCTTAATTTGCCCTCTTAGAGAAATACTATGGGTATGTTCGCACGGCTTATTTTCAGCCCTTTTTCGGGCCGTAAACGGCCGAAAAATGGCAGAAGAATCGGAAGCAGAACGCCTCCAAACATCTGCCCATTTCAATGGGATACGGCGTTCTGTTCCGACAGGGCATTTTTTTACGCGCCCGTTTTAACGATTGAAGTTGTATTGAATGTCGTTTTTATACACATTTTTATTATTATGTAACAAGTTGACGGATATCATTAACCCCTTCCCTCTTTAGCCACTTTTGACCTTCCTGACCGAGCCTCATTTTTCAAATCTGACATGTGTCACTTTATGTGGTAATAACTCCGGAATGCTTTCACCTATCCAAGCGATTCTGAGATTGTTTTCTCGTGACACATTGGACTTTATGTTACTGGCAAAATTTGCTCGATATGTTCAGTATTTAATTGTGAAAAACACCAAAATTTAGCGAAAAATTGCAAAAATTAGCATTTTTCTCAATTTAAATGTATCTGCTTGTAAGACAGGCAGTTATACCACCCAAAATTGTTTCTAATTAACATCACCCATATGTCTACTTTAGATTGGCATCGTTTTTTGAACATCCTTTTATTTTTCTATGACCTCACAAGGCTTAGAACTTTAGCAGCAATTTCTCACATTTTCAAGAAAATTTCAAAAGGCCATTTTTACAGGGGCCAGTTCAGTTGTGAAGTGGCTTTGAGGGCCTTATATATTAGAAACCCCCAAAAAGTCACCCCATTTTAAAAACTTCACCCCTCAAAGTATTCAAAACAGCATTTAGAAAATGTCTTAACCCTTTACACATGTCACAGGAATTAAAGCAATGTAGAGGTGAATTTTAAAAATTTCATATTTTTTTGCAGAAATAAATTTTTAGTACAATTTTTTTTATAACACAGAAGGTTTTACCAGAGAAATGCAACTCAATATTTGTTGCCCAGTTTCTGCAGTTTTAGGAAATATCCCACATGTGGCCGTAGCGTGCTACTGGACTGAAGCACCGGCCTCAGAAGCAAAGGAGCACCTAGTGGATTTTGGGGCCTTATTTTTGTTAGAATATATTTTAGGCACCATGTCAGGTTTGAAGGGCTCTTGCGGTGCCAAAACAGTCAAAATCCCCCAAAAGTGACCCCATCTGGGAAACTACACACCTCAAGGAAATTATCTAGGGGTGTAGTGAGCATTTTGACCGCACAGCTTTTTTACAGAAATTATTAGAAGTAGGCCGTGAAAATTAAAATCAACATTTCTTCAAAGAAAATGTAGGTTTAGCGATTTTTTTTCTCATTTTCACAAAGACAAAAGGAGAAAAAGCACCGTAAAATTTGTAAAGCAATTTCTCCCGAGTAAAACAATACCCCACATGTGGTAATAACCGGTTGTTTGGAGACACGGCGAGGCTGAGAAGGGAAAGAGCGCTATTTGGCTTTTGGAGTTCACATTTAGCAGGAATGGTTTGCGGAGGCCATGTCACATTTACAAAGCCCCTGAGGGGACAAAACAGTGGAAACCCCCCACAAGTGACCCCATTTCGGAAACTACGCCCATTGAGGAAATTATCTAGGGGTATAGTGAGCGTTTTGACCCAACAGGTTTTTTGCATAAATTATTGGAAATAGGCCCTGAAAATGACAATCTAAATTTTTTCAAAGAAAATGTAGGTTTAGCTAATTTTTTCTCATTTCCACAAGGACTGAAGGAGAAAAAGCACCGTAAAATTTGTAAACCAATCTCTCCCGAGTAAAACAATGCCCCACATGTGGTAATAAACGGTTGTTTGGAGACACGGCAGGGCTGAGAAGGGAAAGAGCGCTATTTGGCTTTTGGAGCTCAAGTTTAGCAGGAATGGTTTGCGGAGGCCAGGTCACATTTACGAAGTCCCTGAGGAGACAAAACAGTGGAAACCCCCCACAAGTGACCCCATTTTGGAGACTACACCCATTGAGGAAATTATCTAGGGGTATAGTGAGCTCTTTGACCCCACAGGTTTTTTGCAGAAATTATTGGAAGTAGGCCCTGAAAATAAAAATCAACATTTTTTCAAAGAAAATGTAGGTTTAGCATTTTGACCCCACAGATGTTTCATAGAATTTATTAGAATTGGGCAGTGAAAATAAAAACAATACTTTTTCTTCAATAAGACGTAGCTTTAGCGCAAATTTTTTCATTTTCGCAACAAATAAAGGAAAAAAAGAACCCAACATTTGTAAAGCAATTTCTACCGAGTACGGCAATACCCCATATGTGGTCATAAACTGCTGTTTGGGCACACGGCAGGGCTCAGAAGGGAAGGACCGCCATTTGGAGTGCAGATGTTGCTGGATTGGTTTTTGGGCGCCTGTGGGCCCAAAACAGTGGAAACCCCCCAGAAGTGACCCCATTTTGGAAACTACACCCCTCAATGCTTTTACCTACGGGTGTAGTGAGCATGTTAACCCTGCAGGTGTTTTGTAGAAATTAGTGTGAACTTGATGTTGCAGAGTGAAAATTGGATTTTTTCCACAGATATGTGGACAATATGTGGTGCCCAGCTTGTGCCACCATAACAAGACAGCTCTCTAATTTTTATGCTAGGTTTCCTGGTTTTAGAAACACCCTACATGTGGCCCTAATCTCTTGCCTGGACATTCAACCAGGCTCAGGAGTGAAGGGGTACCATGTAAAATTGAGGCCTAATTTGGCGATTTACAAAGTATTGGTTCACAACTGCAGAGGCTCAGATGTGAAATAATAAAAATAAACCCCTGGGAAGTGACCCCATTATGGAAACTGCACCCCTCAAGGCATTTTTAAGGGGTGTAGTGAGCATTTTCACCCCACAGATCTTTTCCATAAATGAATGCGCTGTGGATGGTGCAAATTAAAAATTTATATTTTTCCTTAGATATGCCATTCAGTAGCAAATATGTCGTGCCCAGCTTATGCCACTGGAGACACACACCCCAAAAATTGCTAAAAGGGTTCTCCCGGGTATGACGGTGCCATATATGTGGAAGGAAACTGCTGTTTGGGGACGCTATAGGGTTCAGATGGGAGGAAATGCCATTTGGCTTTTGGAGTGTGGATTTTGCTTGGTAGTAGTTTTGTTTGGAGTCTTACTGGTGTTTCCGTTTATAATGTAGGGCATATGTAAGCCGGGCGGAGTATATAAGGGGCATAGTCAGGTGGTATAATAACGGGGTAAAAAAAAACTAGGGCTTGTTTTTTGCGGGACGAGCTATAGTTTTTATAGGTACCATTTTTGGATACGTGCGACTTTTTGATCACTTTTTATTCTAATATTTGTAGGGCAAAGTGACCAAAAAACAGAAACTCTGGTAAAGTTTTTTACGTTTTTTTTTACGCTGTTCACCGCGTGCAATAAATAATATAATATTTTGATACCTCCGGTTGTTACGGTCGTGGCGATACCAAATACATATGGTTTATTATTATTTTTCAATAATAAAGGACTTGATAAGAGTAAAAGGGGGATTGTGTTTTATTTGATTACTTGAAACTTTTACTGTTTTCAAACTTTTATTTTGTGCACTTTTTTTTACACTTTTTTATACTTTTTTTACACTTTTTCTCAAGTCCCACTAGGGGACTTGAAGTTCCAACGGTCAGATTTTTTTTTTTCTAATACATTGCACTACCTATGTAGTGCAATGTATTAGATCTGTCAGTCATTCACTGACAGCAAGCCGATTAGGCTTCGCCTCCCGGCGGGGCCTAAATCGGCTTCCGTAATGGCAGAGCAGGAGACCATTGTGTCTCCTGTTGCCATAACAGCAGTCGCCAGTCCCGATTGCCTGTCAGGGCTGGCGATCTGCTAGTAACCGCTACGATGCAGCAATCGCTTTCGATTGCTGCATCGAAGGGGTTAATGGCAGGGATCGGAGCTAGCTCCGGTTCCTGCCGTTACAGGTGGATGTCAGCTGTACAGTACAGCTGACTTCCACCGCTGATGACGCCGGATCAGCTCCTGACCCGGCGCCATCTTGCCGACAGCTACGGAAGCCGATCAGGCTCCGCCGCCGGGCGGATCTTGACCGGCTTCGGTGCTAGGCAGAGCGGGAGGCCAGTATTAGGCCTCCGGTTGCCATTGCAGCCACCGGAACCCCGGCAATTTCATTACTGGGGTTCCGATGAGCTGCAAACACCTTAAGTGCAGCGATCGCGTTTGAGCGCTGCACTTAAGGGGTTAATGGCGGGGATCGAAGCTAATTTCGGTCCCCGCCGTTACAGCCGGATGTCAGCTGTAAGATACAGCTGAGATCCGGTGATGATGGGACCGGCTCAGCTTCTGAGCCGGTCCCAAACATTTGGCGTACATGTACGGCAAGATGCGGGAAGTCAGTACTTTCCATGACGTACATGTACGGCAAATGTCGGGAAGGGGTTAAGACTAATGTATAATTCACCTGGGAGACACTGATCATGATTTTCACTGGCTGAAATGTACTATGTGATTTTCTGTATTCACCTATTTAAAGATGATGTTTTTAGACATAATGTTAGGCTTGACAAAGACCCTACACTCACTATGGGTCGAAATGTTGCCTGTTTGTCGGTGATGTTTTGACAACAAAACAACTTTGAAGAACTGGAGACGTGTGCTGTTGTCCTACTATTTGTCTTGGAATTTGCATTATGCCGGAGTGGGTTTGTCTGGCTTGACAGCGTTCACCGCACCAGACTCGGGATTTGTGCTGCTTCAAAACCTTCTATTTTTCTTCATATCCACAGGATATGTCATAAATGTGAGATAGATGTGGGTCCCACCACTGGGACCCGCACATATCTCTAGAATAGGGTCCGCTAAATCCCGTTCTAGCTTTTTCTACTCACATTGCCTCCCGGCCATATACTGATTACATGGTCGGGACTTACGGAAACAGCGTACCACGTTGAGCTACACTGTTTCCGTAACTCCCATAGAACTGAATAGTAGTTACGGAAGCAGCGTATCTCGCATGCTTCGTTGCTTCCGTAACTGCCATTCACTACTATGGGAGTTACAGAAACAGCGTAGCTCAGTGAGTTACACTGCTTCCGTAACTCCTGACCATGTCCCGACCATGTAATCTGGAAGTGGCGGGAGTCAGCGTGAGCACAAAAAGCTAGAATGGGGTTTAGGGGACCGCGTTCTAGAGATAGGTGCGGGTCCCAGAGGTGGGACCTGCATCTATCTGACATATCCTGTGGATATACCATAAATGTCCCTCATGGGAAAACCCCTTTAATGACCAAGCCAGATTTTTCAAATCTGGTAAGTCTGTCTTTATCAGACCATAACTCTGCAATAGTTTTACATATCCAATATCTCTCCTTGATTTTTCATCACATGTTGTACTCTATTTAGGTGGTAAAAGTACACTGATATGATTTCCGCAAATTAATTTAAAAGTTTTTGTAAAAATTTACATTTGTATCTATTTTGAACTGCAATATGTCACATATGTACATACATACTATATACATTTTTTTTTAAATATATATTTCCATCTCTTTACTTTATTTTGGCAGCTCTTTTGAAAAAAAATAATATATTTTTGAACAATTTAGAAGACTTACAAATTTAATAATGGTTGTATAAATTTTGAAGTACATTTTGTTTTCGTGCACCAAGCCAAGTTTTCAGAGGCTCATAGGTGTCAGAATGATAGAAAACTCTACAAATTACCCCATTTGTTTCTCCTATGTTCAAAAATACCCCCATTGTGTCCCTAATGCGCTGCCTGGCCAAACGGCAGGCCCCAAAAGGAAGAGAGCATCTGGAGGCTTTCAGGACACATATGTTGCTTGAAAATGTTTTAGGCCCCACTGCCACAATGATAGAAACTCCCCATAAATTACCCCATTTAGAAAACCAGATCCCTTAAGATATTTATCTAGGGGAGTTGTAAGTATTTTGACCCCACAGTATTTTGCTAAATTCAATGCAAAGCAGGTGAAAAAAATTCAGCTCTTTTTACAAATGTATCATTTTTAAGACCAATTTTTTTGTAAAGCGAACATGAGAATGAAGAAACACACCCCAAAATCTATCACCCTGTTTCTCCTGTGTTCAAAAATACCCCCATTGAGTAGATGGTATAAAACACCAGAATTGATAGCTCAATATCTTCGGCGTGTTATAGATGTCATAAGAAGGTTGGCTCATATTCTCATATTTGGAGGGACTGCGATTTGATTAAACCCTTCTGGTATGAAGTAGAACAAATATTGAAAATAATTTGCCCCGATGCCCCTCCACTGTCCACGGATTGTATTTCTGACTAATTTATTGGGGTCCCGGAATCCCCCTAGCAAAACGCTGTGGTTATATTTACTTTTGTCAGCCAAAGCCATGATTCCCCTGTACTGGCGTAGGGAAGAGATACATCATATTGCGCATTGGTTAAAAAAGACAGCACAAATTTCCAGACTAGAGGAACTAAGTTTCCTTGCACAGAGAAATATTGGTAAATACCCTAGACTTTGGCTTCCGTGGCTTAACAATCTGTCTGATCCAAATGGCTAAAGTAGCCATGTAACTGGGTACTACTTTGTTTAAATTCTAGGCAGGAGCGGATTAAGTAGACCATAGGCCCTGGGCTGTTCCACAAGCTTGGGCCCCCCTTCTCCACCACCGCCCGGCCACGCCGTGTCTATATTAAACACCACCTTTCTGTGTGAGCCTTGACAAATGAGTGTTATGATTCCCCTAGTTAAAGGGCTGTGTCCCTACTTATTGACAGTCTCCAACCATTGCTGACAGTATCACAGTGTATCATACATCCTCTTGACAATGGGAATGGTAACACGCATGTGTCTATTAGTCCTGGGTACAGAAAAACTTTTTATAGAATACAAGGATTTCCTACAACAGACATGTCAGGAGAGGGGACAGATCTTATATAAATCAAATTACTCACAAGTGATTTCTTCCCTGATGGGAGTCATTCTCTTTTCTTCTCTTCTCCATCCGACACAGACCGCTATGATGGTGACTTCTCCTGATGACTGCAGAGTTTCCTGATTAGAAATCTTTGCCCCTTGATTCTGCAGCCATTTTCAGCATCTACAGCAACACAAAAATTCAGACACTAAACACCCTAAATTTTTTATACCCCAGACCAAACTTCTAAGCAAATTAAGATCCCAGGCCCATACATTATCTCAGACCAATAAATTCAGTCCACAAGGCGTAACTAAACTTTTAAAAAAACATTTGGCGTGTCTTAGTGATATGTCAGAAGTTTTGATCTCTGGGACCCCCACCGATCACTAAAACAAAGTGGCAGAAGTGCTCGGGTGAGCGTTGTTCCGCTTAATTTCTGATCGTCTTTCCTCGGAGCGGTGTATGGACTCATAGACTTTCTATTGTGCCCATACACCGCTTGCTCGGCTATCAGACGAAAGACGATCAGAAACAAAGTGGCTCATCACTCACCTGAGCGCTTATGCCACTTTGTTTTAGCGATTGGTGGGGTCTCAGTGCCCGGACCCCACCAATCAGAACTTTTGGTATGTCACTATGACATGTCAATTTTTTTTTAAAAGTTTAATTACCCTTTAAGCAGTCAGACATCACTCCCCAGTGCGCCTGACTGACTGCTGAGTGCTCTATGGGGAGGGCTGAGAGTCTGACTCTTATGCTCTGGGGGGGAAGGTGTATCCCCCCCATAGAACCCTCAGCAATCATTCAGACGCTCTGACCCCCCATTGCAGTATAATAACTACTGAGGGCTCTATGGGGAGATTATACTGGAGGGGGGTTCTGAGCATTTAACTTACTGCAGAGGGCTCTATGGGTGGGAAATAATTTCACAAACAAAAAGTTTGAAACTAAACACCCTATATACAAATCACACTAACACCACACACTATATATTCAAACCACACACCATATACACATGCTACACGCACGCACTATATAGACTTACATTATACACACTATAAACTCTATACACACAGCACACACTATATAGACTTATACTATGTACACTATACACACACACACACACACACACACACACACTATATAGACTTACATTATATACACTATACACACACTATATAGACTTACATTATACACACAGCACACACTATATAGACTTACACTATATACACTGTACACACAAACTATATAGACTTACACTATATACACTACACACATACTATATAGACACACTATATACACACACACTATATAGACTACATTATACACACAGCACACACTATTTACACACTATACAATATATAGACTCTATATACACAAATTATATGCAATATACACACACTTACATTATATACACTATATAGACTTCCATTTAACGCACTATAAACCCTATACACACCACACACTATATAGACTTACATTATACACGCAGCACACACTATGTAGACTTACATTATACACACACAGACACACTATATAGACTTACATTATACACAACACTATATAGACTTACACTATACACACAGTACACACTATATAGACTTACACTATACACACACACTATATAGACTTACATTATACATACACACACTATATAGACTTACACTATACACACACACACACACACTATATAGGCTTACACTATACACACACACACTATATAGACTTACACTATACACACACTATATAGACTTACACTATACACACACACTATATAGACTTACACTATACACACACTATATAGACTTACACTATACACACAGCACACACTATATAGACTTACATTATACACACATACTATATAGACTTACACGATACACACAGTACACACTATATAGACTTACACTATACACACACACTATATAGACTTACATTATACATACACACACTATATAGACTTACACTATACCAACACACTACATAGACTTACACTATACACACACTATATAGACTTACACTACACACACTATATCGACTTACACTATACACACACTATATAGACTTACACTATACACACAGCACACACTATATAGACTTACATTATACACACACACACACTATATAGACTTACACTATACACACAGCACACACTATATAGACTTACATTATACACACAGCACAATCTATATAGACTTACACTATGCAGACACTATATAGCCTTACACTATACACACACACACTATATACACAGGACGCACTATATAGACTTACGCTATGTTCCCTATATACACGCACACAACACTTACCAGAGCCTCTTCCTCTGCGGTGCATGTGCTGTGCTTGTGTACAGCCTCCAGGACCTTAATCATGTGACTGTGATGTCACCACAGGTCCTTCACCTCCCACTTGCAGTCTTGCCATTATCAGGCAGCTGCTGGAGGTTTAGACAGACGGGACAGTGCACAGCAGCATAGACTGTCAGGGAGACTCCAGCACCTGCCCATCACTCTCTCTGACAGTCTGCTCTGTACCGCTGATGTGCTGTGCCGCCCGCCCCCTGTTCCCTGGCCGAAATTGACTCCCCCGGCACGTGACTCCCCAATTTCTCCTCATCAGCAGGTGGGACTGTTGACCGCGACAGGCAGCAGCCCTTTTGTTTTTTAACTTTTGTGCGGTTTGGGCGGCCATGGGCCCCTTGGGAACCTTGGGCCCCGGGCGGCCGCCCGAACCACCCATATGAGGATCCGCCACTGATTCTAGGTTAACCTCTAGATTTTTTGATAAACAAAGATCTCACTATATCCCCGTAAGATTATCATATCAAATACATTTGTAAATTCTGGATGTGTTCAGTGGCTTTGATCTCCGACTAAATATTTTGTAAATGCCAATGATTTTTGGGTATCTAAGAGCAGTAACCTGGTTCATACAAAATCAATGATGATATGTGAATTTGCTTTGTTAACATTTAATGTTTTTGTCTTAATGTGATTGTAAAAGTTTGTTCATTTTCAGAATCTGTTGCCTGTAAAAAATTCAAATAAACAGAGATTTGAAACATAAATACCCCTATTGTGGCCCTTACGCGCTGCCTGGACACACGGAAGCGCCCAAAAGAAAGAGAGCAGCTGGTGGCTTTCAGGACACATATTTTGCTTGAAAATGTTTTAGGCCCCACTGCACATTTCTGTTGCAAACCCTTCTGGTATGAAGTAGAACAAAATTGAAAATAATTTGCCCCGATGCCCCTCCATTGTCCACCGCTTCTATTTCTGTGCCATGTACCGGGGTCCCGGAATCCCCCTAGCAAGACCCTGTGGTCATATTTACTTTTGTCAGCCAAAGCCATGATTCCCCTGTACTGACGTAGGGAAGAGATACCTCCTATTACGCATTGGTTAAAAAAGACAGCACAAATTTCCAGACTAGAGGAACTGAGTTTCTAAGGGACGATAACCATAAGTGGTATATAGGAATTGAAAGGACACCAAACGATCATCCTGCCAGAGCATTCCTATATTGATAATACCCCTTTCCTTCCATATGGGGAGACGCAACCCAGGTATTGCCAGTTCTAAGACCTCTAGAGGTTCTGAGTATAGGTCAAATTTAAAAAGGTCCTCTCTCCTGGAGACTAGTTTCCAAACTAGAGATATCGCTCTTAAAGTTAAGAGAGGGGGATCGAAATTTGTTTTAAAAGCTGTGGAAGCAGTTAAATGGTGTTTTAGAAGGCGGTTATTCAGGAAATAAAGTTCAATATCCACCCATAGCTTTGTTCTATCCTCTGACCAGAGGGATCTCATTTGGGCTAGAATCACTGTTCTATAAGAATGGACAAGCGAGGGAGTGTTTAGGCCCCCTTCACGATTGGTTAAGTGTAAGATATTGGATTTAACCCTGGGTTTCGTCTTTGGGTTCAATATAGGTATGAAAATGGGAATGTTTCTGAATGTATATAAGATTTTTGGCAGTATAACCATTTTAAACGCAGAAATCCTGCCCAACCAGGAGATACCTTGAGTATTTAATTTTTTAATATCTGCTCGAATTGTATCTAAGAGAGCACCATAATTGAGATTGAATAAATTTGAAGTGGGAAAAGTGAGTTTTATCCCCAGGTAAGAGCGAGCGGTTTTAACCCAATTAAAGCTGTAAGTGTTAGATATTTCGCGTTTAATCTAATTTTTTAACTTTAAATTTTTTAGGAGTTAAAGGGGTTGTCCGAGATAAATTTTTATTTAAAAGTTAAACACACAATGCACACATTAAATATTCCCTAATATACTTACCTGTGCAATCTTGCTTCTGTTCTCCGTTCTGGCAGCTCTTTTCTTCCGATCACCTGTCTTCTGACGTCACGTTTTCTTCCTCCTCCACTGTCGTGTCGTGTCCCGATCACATGGTCTCGCCCCAGCGAGAACTCGGATGGGACACGACACGTCACTGGAGACGTGTCGTTTCTGCGGGTGCCCGCCCAGCCTACGCAGCTTTTTTTCACTGTGAGCGCGCCTATGCGTGTTCACAGTGAAAAAAGTGAAGAGGGACGGCACCTGCGGGAATGTCGGGTCTCCGGCTGTCAGTGACTGCCGGGGACCCGGAGGAGAAGATAGAAGCAGCTTTCACTGCTTCTGTCTTCTCCGATATCTTCTTACACAGCGTTCAATGAACGCTGTGTATAGGAATAGAGACAGCAGCAGCGGCGCTGTCTCTATTCCTCCCGGTGATCATGTGACTGGTCACATGATCACCGGGTGCCGTTAGTGGCAGACTGCTGCTGGGTCTAATCAGACCCAGCGCAGCCCTTTTAGTGACAATCGTCACTACGAGAGGGCTGATTTCCCCTGTAACTGGGGCTGCTGTGCAGCTCCAGTTACAGTGGAAAAGATGGTGTAAAAAAAAAATAAAAAAAAATATAATGTTCCCCAAAGGTCTTTTTTGACCTTTGAGGGACAGACAATAATAATAAAAAAATAGTAAAGTACAAAAAAAAATTAAATAATAAATACACATAAAATACCCACCCCAAAAAATACCGTTCCCCCTGTCAATCATTTTTGTAACGCTAGCGCTGACCCAATTACCCTAATATAGACATATAATATATAGAAATTTACGGTAGACAATGACGATCACAAATAAAAGGTCTATTTTAGGGTAAAACTATGTTATTACCCAAAAAAAATAGCTGAAACGTAAAAAAGCTTATTTTTTTACTATTTTCAAACTTTATGAATGAAAATTCTAAAATGACAAAAAAGGTGTGTATAAAAACGATAAAAAAATAAACCTGCATTGTCTACGGAAAAAACGTCGCAAAAATAACGTCGTTAGCCCAACAAATAAAAAAGTTATAGCCATTTAACTAACGTGCTAAAAATGGCTAAACGGTGCCCCGTCCTGAACTAGATAAGATCTTCTGGGGTCCTGTATCTAAGCCTACATTGTTAGGCTTAGATACAGGGTCTAACAAACAGTGTCACACATGGAGCCTGTATCTAAGCCTAACACAATGTAGGCTTGATGACATTCTTTTTATTCCTGTATAAGGGTATGTTCACACGGCCTATTTACGGACGTAATTCGGGCGTATTAACCCCCGAATTACGTCCGAAATTACGGCTTGAAATCGTTGGCAAACATCTGCCCATTGAAAGCAATGGGCAGACGTTTGTCTGTTCACACGAGGCGTATATTTAGACGCCCGCGCCAAAGAAGTGTCATGTCACTTCTTCAGACGTAAATGGAGCCGTTTTCCATGGACTACATGGAAAACCAGCTACAGTTACGTCCGTAATGGGCGCGGCGTTCAAGCGCCTGCACATGCCGTTACGGCTGAAACGACAGGGCTGTTTTCTCCTGAAAACAGCCCCGTAATTTCGGCCGTTACGGACGCTGCCGTGTGAACATACCCTAAGATTAGTGTTTAGGGGCCCTGTATCTAAGCCTAACATGTGGTATTCTTAGATACATGGCCCATGTGTGACACTGTCTGCTTGGGTAATGTTACTAAGGCTACCTTGTGGTAGGCTTAGATACATGGTCTAACAGTATCACACATGAGCAGTGTATCTAAGCATCCCTCTTTTTTTTTTTCTTAGTTATTATGTGTTTTTTACAGGTTGGGTCCTTGGTACTACATCAAGTTCAAGGACTACTTCAATGACACCTTTTTTATTTTTAATAAAATTGTTAACCAGTGTTGTGTGTGTTATTTTATTACAATATTTTTTCTATGTCCCTCTCATTTATTTAAAAATTTATTATTAGTTAATTATTAATGGCCACTGTCTAACAGCGTCCATTAGTAAGGCTTCATGCACACTAGCGTGTGTATTTTCCGCGCGTGAAAAACTTGCGTCAATCCCATCCGTGTGTTTGCGTTAGGGCGGATTAACACGAACGTTCTATACGTCCGTGCAACCCGCGTGGTATTCACGCGGGTCACACAGACCTATGCAAGTCTATGGGGCAGTGCAGACAGTCCGTGAATTTTATGCAGCGTGAGTCCGCTGCGTAAACTCGTGACATGTTCTATATTTCTGCGTTTTTCGAGCATCACGCACCCATTGAAGTCAATAGGTGCGTGAAAATCAGGCGCATCCCATGGAAGCACTTCCGTGGGACGAGCGTGATTCGCGCAACAGCAGTAAAATAATGAATGTAAACAGAAAAGCACCACGTGCTACAAACATCCAGAGTGTCATAATGATGGCGGCTGCGCGAAAACCGCAGCCGCGCATCCGTATGAACATGACACGGAGCTGTCAAGTGCATTTTGCGCACGCAAAACGCCACCGTATTTGTGTGCGCAAAACGCACACGCTCGTTTAAATCCGCCCTTATGCATCAGTGTGCTTTTCGATTGTCATGTGTTATTCACGCACTCACAAAGCCAGCCCATTTTTTTCTTCTTTTTTACAACAAATTGCTGTGTAAATCACGCACCAAACACGTGTGTGCTTTTTGTGGTTTTCACGCATGCATTGACTTGAATGTGAGTGTAGGTGCATGATAACGCACACCAATAGAGGACATGCAGTATGTTTCACGCAGCGGACTCTCGCTGCGTGAAAAGTCACACATGTGTCAACGGCCCCATTGAAATAAATGGGTTGCGTGTGTTGTGCGTTTTTTCAAAGCACAGCACACAGACTTGATTCACGCTAGTGTAAATCGTGCCTAAGGCCCCATTCACACCACGTCGAAACCACGCACAGCACACGCGACCCATTTATTTCAATGGGGCCGTTTTCAGGCAGCGAGAGTCCGCTGCGTGAAACATACTGCATGTCCTCTATTGGTGCGTTATCATGCACCTACACTCAAGTAGATGCATGCGTGAAAACCATGCACCAAACAAGCGTGTTTGGTGCGTGAGTTATGCTGCAATTTGTTGTAACAAGCATTAAAATCGAGCATTAAAACTGCCTTGCGGGAAAAAGAAGCAACATGCTCCATCTTCGGGCGTTTACGCCTCTGACCTCGCATTGACTTCAATGGAAGGCAGAGAAAGCGTATTTCGCATTGTTTTATGCCTGCGGCGCTCAATTGCCGCGAGCGAAAAACGCCACGGAAAACGACGCAAAAAACGCAGCAAAAAAAGCCACAAACAACGCCGAAAAAAACAGACGCAAAAAAAACGCTGAAAAGGCTACGATAAATGCAGCGAAAAACATCACAAATAAAGCCGCGAAAAAAGCCCCAAACAAAGAGGCAAAGAACGCCACGAAAAACGACAGGGAAAACGACACGAAAGACGCAATGAAAAACGCAGAAAAAAAAACGCAAAAAAAGACGCAAAAAAGGCTACGATAAACGCCACGGAAAAAGCTGCGAAAAACATCGCGGAAAAAGACGCGAGAAACGCCGCAAACAGGCAAAGAACGCAGCGAAAATCAACTGGGAAAACGCCACGAAAGACGCAACGAAAAACGCAGCAAAAATAGGCGCAAACAACGACGCAAAAAAAGAAATGATAAACGACGTGAAAAAGGCTACGATAAACGTAATGGAAAACACAGCAAAAAACATCGCAAAAAAAGACGCAAAAATCAACGTGCAGGGAGAGGTAAATCTGCCGCAAACTTCAAGACGGAATTTTGAGGCAGATATTCCTCTTGCAAAAAAACTGTGTGAACATGGCCTTAGTGGAGAGAGACATGAGATAGAAGAGGGTGGACGAGGGTTGGGGTGGACACGAAGAGGTTTATAGACCTGAAAAGAGAAATAAAACATAAATGTGAAAAACATAATGGGGGGAGAACATTTGTTCACCATCCTTCAAGAATGTCAGCAAGGAGACAAGTCCAGTGAAGGATGTCAGCGGGGAGGAGCAGGGACAGCTCACATGAACTCTTGGAAGGTACGTGCACGCTCATTGCAGCCTGCAATGAGCGTGCACGGGAAAAAAGTTTCATCACAAGGAAAGATCAACAAACCAGAGCTGAACTGCATGTAAACAAACTGTGCTGAATTCAAAGAAGAAATGTGCTAAGTAGAATTTTTTTTAAAAATAATGCTTTATTTAGGTTGTCTGTATAAGGGGTAATGTATGACAGAGTTTTTGAAAAAATGTTGGTATCTCGGACAACCCCTTTAAGGATTTGAGATTTTGATGCAATAATTTTATAGTAAGAAGCGGCGCTAAAGTTATGTATGATATTCATGACCGACAGAAGGGAATTTTTAGGGTCAGTTAACGTGATCAGTACATCGTCTGCGAAAAGTCCTATGCGATGTTCCCGAGAACCAATTGAAATTCCTGATATAGATTCAGATTTTCTGATATGTTCTGCAAAGGGTTCCATTATCATTGCGAAGATTAATGGTGACATGGGGCAGCCCTGTCTTGTGCAGTTTGTTATTCTGAAAGGTGTTGATAGAAAACCTGATGTATAGACTGAAGCACTAGGGTTAGAATATAGAGACATAATTGCAGATAGAAACAGTCCGTCAAACCCAAATTTTTTCAAAGTAGATTCCAAATAGCCCCAATGGACCCTGTCAAACGCCTTCTCTGAGTGCAAGGAAATAAGCAGAGAAGGGGTTCGAGAGGCCTCCACTGTTTCAATAATGTCCAAGAATCTCCTCGTTCCATCCAAAGTTTGACGGCCTTTAATAAAGCCCACTTGGTCATTTTTTATTAATTGTCGTAAAACATCATCTAAGTGAGTAGCTAAAATTTTTGCATAGAGTTTTAAATCTGTGTTCAGTAAAGATATTGGATGAAAATTTGCTGGAAGATCTGGGGATTTACCCGGTTTTGGTAAAGTAATGATCAAGGCATGAAGCATTTCGTTCGGACAACTGCCAGAATGGGAAAGTTGGCAAAACGTTTTGAGTAAATAAGGAGCCAGTAGTGTCTTAAAAAAATTATAATATTCGTTTGTAAGTCCCCACTGATAAATTTTGATCTGGGGTGCAGTATTTAAGAAAAGATTCTTGTAGGGGGAAATTAAAGGTCTCAATTTATTAAGGCGATCGTAGCCTGGGTCATTTCTTTGGGGGACTTGAAAGTTATCTGTAAAATACATGAAGCGCATTATTGATACATATCAGTGTCGGGACATAACTGCTGCAAATACAGGGGTAGCGTGGATAGCTCTTGATGCCCAGTAGAGCGGATAGTTGTTTTTTTGACCAACCCCATATTTAGAGTTAGGCATAAAAAATATTTAAGCTCAGGGACACTAGTGGGGGTTTATGATGCGTAGAGGGATGTGGGTTTCTGTGCAATAAATTGTCTTGCATAGATATTTGTCTGTTGGACAATTAACTCCAGAACTTGATCACTGGCAAATCTGTGGAAGAAGTCACAAGGGTTATAATTAGCAACATCCACTTTTATTCCTGGAGTTTCTGACAGTTGCAGTACCCAGGGGAGAAATGAAATTGCGGGTGTAAAGGATCTGCCAGGCACAGCTTCGGAGTTAACTTCCATAGGTAATCAGTCTTCACCTGAGTCTATCTCTCTGAGACTGACTCCAGCTTCCACCACTCAGGCTGGCAGGCTTAGGAGTGGGAGAGCCTATCGCAGCCTGGCCAGACTCAGCTAGCTCCCGCCCTCTGTGTATTTATACCTGCCTTTCCTGTTCCTCCTTGCTTGTGATTCTTTCCGTGTGGTTTCCTGGCCCAGCTACAGCTCCTAACTATTTGATCCTGCTCCATACTGACCCTGGCTTTCTGACTACTCTTCTGCTCTGCGTTTGGTACCTCGTGCTCTCCTGGTTTGACTTGGCTCATTCACCACTCTGTTGCTCACGGTGTTGCCGTGGGCAACTGCCTCTTTCCCTTTGCTTTATATTCCCTTGTATGTTTGTCTCGTGCAGTTACTGAGCGTAGGGACCGCCGCCCAGTTGTACCCCGTCGCCTAGGGCGGGTCGTTGCAAGTAGGCAGGGACAGAGTGGCAGGTAGATTAGGGCTCACTTGTCCGTTTCCCCACCCCTATCATTACAGCGGGATCCCAGAATACTGGCGGGACTGCACCACGAGGCCCTGCACCACTAGGCCCTGCACCTGGGGATTCGACAGCGACGACTGCTTCCACCACCATAGGGTATGGGGTCCAGAGGTAGAAGTAGAACTTGAGTTGTCACTGTCTGAAAAAAGTTCTACCTCTGAAGCAAAGTTGGTGTCACTGCCTGAACGTCCGGAGCATAGCAAGGTGTACGTTTGCTGAGCAGAAAACATTCTCCAAGCCATTATTTAGTAGACATTTCAACAACAATAAAAAAATTAACCGTTAGGCTAGTAACTTTTTTTAAGGTTTGTTTTTGTTTTCTATTTTCTTAGTTTTTTTTAAAAAAGATACCCTGCCTGTGTAATTCACAGTTGAATTAATCAGTTGAAATCCAGTTCCCAAGCTAAGATCTTGGGGACTATATGTCTACACACACACACACACACACACACACACACACACACACACACACACACATCCGTGCAGCACAGTCATACATAGGCTCCAATGTACACAGCACATCCATAACCTCTGCTGTATGAACAAGCACATCTATGTAGCTAAGGCCGGGTTCCCACGGGTAGGAATACGCTGCGTAAAAACTGCGCAGAGTATCCAATCTGGAACTCGCAGCACATCCATCCAAAAAATGCACCACATTGTATTGCGGTTTTTTGAACGGAGTTTCCGCTGCAGAATGCAACGTTGGGGCAAAAAAAAAACATCATCCATACTTACTCCCTCCCTCTTTTCTACGCGTAGTCCGCCCTCCTAAAATGATGTGTCAGGCCATGTGACGCTGCAGCCTGTGATTGGCTACAGTTGTCACATGGGATGAAACATCATCCCAGGAGGCTGGACGGCAGGAAGAAGCAGGGAGTCCTGGGTAAGTACGGTTTTTTTTTCTGCGATTCCGCAACAAATATTGCAAAACTTGGCTTTCTGTTGCAGGGTTTACGTCCCCATTGAGTTCAATGGGGAAAAGCAAACAGAAAATCAAAGAAAACCCAGCATAAATTGACATGCTGCAGATTTAAATTCCACACCACAGGTCAATTTATTAACATTATGCTGCATTTTTTTCTGTAGCGTGGGCATTCACTTTGCTGCTACTGTAAATTCCGTTGTGGAAATTCCGCATGGTTTACGCTACATGGGAACCCGGCCTAATAATCTTGAGATGTTAGCTTGGATACTGACTTTTAATTGATTGTAAATTACAAAGTTCATCACTTTAGGTGCTGAATCAAATGTCAACTACTTTCTAATCTTGGAGCAACCATTTAAGTCCAGGTTTAAGATTATTAATCCAACATTGTCATTTTTGCCATAGATTTAAATTAATCTTTTAAGCATTTGCTTTCATTCTGATCATTCTAAACCTTTTTTTCTTTGTTAATTGTATGGCAGTTTTTACCATCTCATTTGCACTGTTACATTTAGTCTTGTCCCCTGTAATAGATTAAAGAAATCTAAGAACATAATCCTAAATGATTATAGAGGATTTATACAAGGATTCATTTTGTGCCATTTATGTCCATCTAATAATTATTTGTAAATCCAAGGATGCCAAAACGTCTCTAAACATCACCTTTTGGTTATGATTGCATGATACTCACTCAGTGATTGACAATTACTTCATGTAAATATGCAGCAATTATTTAATAATATAAATGGTTAATTTAGAATATTCCACCTGAATGCAAATTTCTCTTTCATAAATAAAACATTATAAAAATCTGAATAAAGGGGGAAAGTATAAAAAAAACAAAAAAACAAAACCCTTTACATATATTCCCTTAGGCCTAATTCACACAAGCGTATTTCACGTCCGTGTTACGCGCGTGAAAATAACGCACTTCACACGGACCTATGCAAGTCAATGGGGCAATTCAGACATTCAGTGTTTTTCACGCAGGGTGTCCGCTGCGTGAAACTTACTGCATGTCCTATACTTGTGCGTTTTTTGCGCATCACGCACCTATTGAAGTAAATAGGTGCGTGAAAATCACGGACAGCACACAGACGCACATCCGTGTGCTGTGCGTGATTCACGCAACAGTTGCTAAAGAAATGATGAGAAGAAAAACACCTCCTTCAGTTTATTTTGCTGACGTAAATAACGCATGACATACGCGCGTAAAAAATGCTGACAAGCACCATACACTGATTTCACACGGAACTGAAAGGCAGGAAAAACGCTGCACTTTTTACGCGCGCAAAACAGAAACGTTCGTGTGAATAAGGCCTTATTCCGTTATATTTGTATTATGCAGTTTATAGTACAGCTTATTATTCTACATTTATTTGTGTCTTTCTATAAATCAGCTTACAATTAAAATTCTTTGCTTGCGACTCAGTCCTACCACACAATTTGATTTGTAATGAATGTTCGGCCTGTGAATGACAAATAATAATACAGAATAAAAAAATTTTAATATGCAAGTTGTAACTGAAACTTTAAAAAGATTTTCCCACTATTGATCCTTATGACATGTAATTAAACATGCTAAAAAAGTGTGCACGGTGCGGTTTCAAAAACTTGAACCCACAACAATCCTAAGGCCATGTTCAGATGAAAATTCTGCACAGTAGTCTAATTTCCGCGCAGTTATTTTCCACAACGTCTGAACTAAGTTTCCTAAAAATGTATAGAAACATATGTAAAAAACGGCTGCTGCAGAATTCCACTGCGGACTGTCCACAGCAAAATTCAACAGCAATTCCGCTACGCCTGAATGTGCCCTAAGAATTAGACGTTTCCAGAGTTTACTAAAATTCCTCACATATTCAGTAGTCAATCATTAATAAAGGTAATTTTTTGCTGGCCGAAATATTATTTTAAAGGCTATGTAAACCTTCGAAAGCGACTTGCTGACACTGAAGCCGTCATTCCCGCGGACCTGACGGGTACAGGATTAAGCATAAGATACAGCTGCTCTGTATACAGGCTACAAAGCAACTTTATCTCAGAAAGTAAAAATAATTTTTAATAAAATTAATTATAAAGTGGAGCAAAACACACTGACCTTTTTATAAAAAAATAAATAAAATTGCGAGAAGTTGCCTGGCATCCCTGATGAGCTACCAATGCTTGAACACTAAATGCACCTTCCCTTCTACTGGTGCCGGTTAGAACTTACACAGTATCACACAGAAAAAAATCAACACAGAAAAACTGTGTTTCTGTGAAACAATGTGCCTGCAGTATGTGGCCTCAGAGTCTAATTCACAATTTGGATTCACCAAATGGTTTGAAAAAGTAGCATTTGCTGAAAATCCTGAAATAATTTTTCTCATCTCTTGTCGGGCCACCATGCTGCCTAACGCAGGTACCTGTGGACATGCAGGAAGGGTGGTGGGAAAAAAAAACTTGGAAACTTTGTAGCCAGTTGAATGGCTGCTAGCCTATTGGTGGAGAGGTTGACATGCTGCGCTAAGGAGATTGTCTCACTAAAAATTAGGTCTGGATGTGTCTGACCTTTTACCCGCCCCCCAAAAAATTTAAGGGGTACTGCCATCATACAAAGTGATGGTGTATTGCTAGAATATGCCATCACATTGCAGTCGGTGGGGTCCAACTGCCGGGACCCCACCGATACTGAGATTGAAGAGGACACTGCGCTGCCTTGGCATTTAAGTCAATGTGGCTGTACTGCTGTTCCCTGCATAGCTAGAGGGGCAGGAATGCTACTGTGTAGGTAAAAACTGTGAAAGGGACACACAGCCTAATCAGCATAGCAGTCCCTTATTTCTCAGGAGCGGTGAGGTCCCAGCAGATTCTAGTAATAAGCCATCACTTTGTGTGATGAGTATAATCCTTTAAGAGAGAATTTAAGAGGGCTGTTATACCTTGTAAAAATGGCATTGCATTGTGTGACATTGCAGGTTTCAACTTCAATGTGCAATAGATTGGCTGTTTAGGCGTAGCAAGGTATTTAGCACAGGGGGGGGGGCAAAACATATCTGAGTGGGCCCCAAACCAGTGCCCCCCCCTAACCCATGTTTACAACTGAAGAGGCACATTCTAATTATAAACCATCCATCATCCCAGTATATATCCCCCATCTTCCCTGAATATAGCGGCCATAATCCCTGTATATAGCCTGGCTAGTATATACAGGTAAGATGGGGGTTATGAACAGGGGTGATGGCTGGCATATACAGGGATGATGGCTGGTATATTCAGGGATGATGGGGGTTACATACGGGGATTATGGGGGTTATAAAAGGGGATGATGGCTGGTATACACAGAGATGATGGGGGTTAATGCAGGGATGATGGCTGGACTACCCGTCATACCAGTATATAACAACCATCATCCCTGTATATCACACCATAATCCCTGTATATAACAACCATAATCCCTGTATATACCAGCCAGGCTACCCCCGCCGTATAGGTAAAACTACTGCTCCCAGCATAACCCGAACAATGGTAAGGATATGCTGGGAGTTGCTGTTTCACCCAAAAAAAAAATCATACCACTCATCATCTCACTGCAGATCATACAGTGACTACAGTAATGATTAGAGACAGAATAAACATTTACACTAAGTGACTCACCGGTGACGCCTTTTTAGATTCTAGTTGTTCGTTTTTCTCTTTTCTTCTCTATCCGGTCCAGACCTCTATGATGACTTCTCCCGACCACAGCCCATTTCTGCAATTTGCCGCTTAGATGTCTTCAGCTTCTCACTTTTCAAACATTTCTGCACTTATGAACGGAGATAAAATTCTCATGGCGCCACACACTATGGCCATAAATATAATAGCACCATACACTGCACCTCTAAATATAATAGTACCATACACTGCTAATTCTAATAGAACCATGCACTGTGTCCCTGATTATAATAGTACCATACACTGTGTCCACGATTATAATAGCACCATACACTGTGTCCCTGATTATAATAGCACCATACACTGTGTCCCTGAATGTAATAGTGCCATACACTGTGTGCCTGATTATAATAGAACCATACACTGCGTCCCTGATTATAATAGCACCATACACTGTGTCCCTGATTATAAAAGTACCATACACTGTGTCGTCCATTATAATAGCACCATACACTGTGTGCCTGATTAATAGCACCATACACCATGTCCCTGATTATAATAGCACCATACACTGTGTCCTTAATTATAATAGCACCAGGGCCGCACCTGCCATGAGGCGAGGTGAGGCAGCCGCTTCAGGCGGCGCCACCGATCTAAAAACGGGTGGCGGCATATTGTGGCAGGGCCAGGGGGGACGCCTGGGGAGGGCACGGGATAGTACTTTACCTAGCAGACGTGCATCACGATAGGCGCACGTCTGCTAGTAGACTCCCCCTCTCTGATGCTGCATGCGCCGTGAGAGAGGAGCATAGAGAGCAATTGTAGAGAAGAATTGATCCAGCGCTGATGGTAAGTTAAAAGGGAAACCGAAGTCCCAAGTTTATTGGAGGAAGAATAAAATAGAAGGGAGACGCAGTCCCAAGGTGTGAGTAGTCAGGACTTGAACCTGAGCCTACGCGTTTCGAACGCAGACTGCGTTCGAAACGCGTAGGCTCAGGTTCAAGTCCTGACTACTCACACCTTGGGACTGCGTCTCCCTTCTATTTTATTCTTCCTCCAATAAACTTGGGACTTCGGTTTCCCTTTTAACTTACCATCAGCGCTGGATCAATTCTTCTCTACAATTGATGTCTTACACCGCGGGCCGTCGCGGGGATCCGATTGACGCTGTCAGGAGACGCACACCGGTGAGCTGGAGGTTCTCTCCCTTTTCCATAAGGAGCATAGAGAACCTGGAGCTCTGCGGGAGGAGCGGCCGAACGCTCTCTGATTAAAAAAAAGAAGAGAGAGGCTGGTAAGTAATGAGGTGAGGGCAGGATCGCACCATACACTGTCTCCCTGGTTATAATAGCACCATACACTGTGTCCCACACACACACACACACACACACATAGTGCCCCCCATAGATCCCCCTGTAGATAGTACCCACATACAGCCCACTGTAGATAGTGCCTCACATATAGCCCCCTGTAGATAGCGCTCTACATATAGCCCCCCTGTAGATAGCGCCCTACATATAGCCCCCTGTAGATAGTGCGCCACATATAGCACCCCCTGTGGATTATGCCGTACATATAGCCCCCCCTGTAGATAGTGTCGCACATATAGCCTCCCCTATAGATTGTGCCCCACATCTAGCTCCCCATGTAGATAGAGCCCCCTGTCGATAGTGTCCCATATATAGCCTCCATGGTAGATTGTGCCCCACATATAGCTCCCCATCATAGATAATGCCACTCAGACTTTTAAGTAAAAAATATAAATAATTTACATACTCACCTTGATCCCGTCCCCGCGCCGTCCTGTGTCAATGCAGGCGATTAGGTAATGCTCCGCTTTGGCTAATTAACAGAGGTCCCAAATAAGAGACGCCCCACTACTCATGCCTCAAAGATGGCAGTGTTTACGGTTCTCTTGCTCTAGGAGAATTCTGATCCATAAGCCACTGGCAAGGCTTTACTGGCAGCAAGAATGATCTGATATCTGAGAATAAGGTAAACAAAAGGTAAGGGTGTATTCACACATGCCGGTTTTGTTGTGTTTTTTGGCCAAAAAATGCTGTGGTTACTCAAACCTGCGACTGAATTCAAGGGGTTTAGAAAAATGCAGTGTTTTTGTAGTGGTACTGCATAATTGCAGTGATTTTGCGATTTTTGGGGAAAAAAAAATGCTGCAAAACTGGCATGTGTGAATAACCCTAATAATTATATTATATTTTTTTTTTTTTTGAAAATACGCCACCCTCAAAAAATGTAATACAGAATTTCATTATACATCTAAAATCACTTAGAAAAAAAAGATATTTGTGTAGATAAAGAATTATACATAACCTTATGGAATGCAGCATTCTATAGATGATATGTTGCTTGTTTTAAGGGCGTTAATAGTGCCCCTAGTGGACACATTATGTGAAATGATGAAGCACTTGTGAAAATGAACTCAAACAGCCATGTCTGAAGAAAGCATTCTTTACAGCAAAGTGCTCTTTATTTATATAGCAAGAACAGCATAACAAAAAAATGTTTTTAAAGTAAGTCACGTTTCAGTATAATATCCCTTTAACTTTTCCTTCTGCAGTGTACAGTATCTTTTGTTCATCTGGATATATACAATGACAAGTACTGATTTGTTTATTCATTCTGTGGTCTAGGCAGGATAAATCATTGACCTGAAGATCTTTACAATACAGTTTGGTGCCTCAGGCACGGGAAGCCAAGCTATGAAGATATAAAGCTTGACTCACATTCTCGCATTTCAAAGCAGTTTCTTTATCACTGAGTCACCCCTCCCTAGCAAGTATGTAAACCTTGCAACAAAATGTGTTTAGATTATAGCCATTACATGGATTCATTCAAGTGTTCCTTCCCTTTTCAAATATAGCACCCAGCTGTCATATTATGTGTACTCAGAATGAAGAACATATATTAAGGAGTGGGTCTAATGCTCTTAGGACTCATAGCTGATTGTATCAAAGCCTTATGAGAAGATAAGAGGTGCTCTATATCCATAGCCCTCTTATCTATAGTGGGATGGGCACAACTTAAAACGCCCGCTGTTCCTCAAGTACGATACCATAACTCTGAATGCAAAAAAAAATAACTAAGAACAATTTTTCAAGTTGGATTTTATTTAAATATTATGTCACACATAAAAAGCGGTCATCATGGTCCTCTGAGGAATTCAGAAAGCATTGAAGGGTCACACCTGGCCCCATACAATGATGAACGCACTAATTGATTACATCATCCTAATTTTAATTTGACTTAATAGAACATTCTGGCAGTGAGCCTGGAATGCACGGTATACCCATATGTTACATTACTCTGGAAGTGTGGGATTCATCTATTTAACAATCTGAATACAAGCTAAATTTAAGTGAAAAAATCCCTACCAAGTCTATCTACAGAGCAATGTCATGGTGTGATGTATTCTGCATAAACCTGGCAGTAGAACACGTTCGGAGAGAAAAAGGAAACACTAGAGCCCTCTCTAAGACAAAGAGATCTTTGAAGTGGGTGTAATCATTTCTGCAGCACAATCTCACCAGCATGAGATCATGGAGCCACTATAGTATGGCTGGCCTTAAGCTGCCCATGGATACAAGAAAGTTGTTTGGCTGGCAGTTATCACTCACAATCCCGTCATTTACATGCATGTTCAATTCGACTGTCCTTGTATGTTGATTTATATGCAGGAGAAAGGGGAGAGGCTGCTAGACACCCCTATAATGGGTGGGGGTATAATGAAAACGTCAGCGAGCAAAATGGCTGATTTGTTGATGTCTGCGGACAGTTTCTCCAGACATTATTGGTAAATCAGAAGTTAGAGTGATATCAAGAGTTTGGTGATATGAGATATGGGAATTTTCCTACTTTGTAGGGCATATATGACAACAGGAAGTGCAGCCATATTGTTTGTCAACATTGAATCAGATACTCTGTAAATTGCCACTTATTTACTGCTAAAATATGCTGATAGACTGAAAGTTTGTCAAGAGAAGCTAATTCAAAGGTGACAACCAATATGGCTGCACTTCCTGTTGTCAGTTTTGCAAAAACAACGTGTGATACAAAATAATAAAAAATTGGTGTCAAACACAGAATTATCTTCTCGGACTTCTCACATTGCCAAATACATGTCACATGTTTGATACATTTTCCTAATAGTTCAAAAGGTATTAGTTCATATCTGATCTTTTTGGTCAACTTCCTTCACATAATCATATTATCGGATGAATGAGGAAAAATCATTACCTCTATGTCAACCTTAGGGTTCATGCACACATCTATACATGACTTTGTACAAGCTTGTACTTGTACAGAGAATATAATAAGGCACCCATAGAAGTCGACAGGGCCATACTGTAGCATCATATTAAACTCCATCAGATGCTTTAGGTACTCTCCACTAGAAGCAATGCTCTCCATAAAAGTATACCATATTGCAGCACTCTACAACTCAATAGAATGGAGCGCTAGGGACTCTGTGGCATGCTGTACAGGCTCCATGTACATGGCTCTGTCATGCTGCTTTAGAAAACCCCATATCTGCTGGAACACCCCAAATCAGATGTTATCCGCAGGAGAATGTTGAAATGAATACTTGGCACATTGGGTCCCAATGACATCAATAGTCCATGCTTGAATTTCAATGGATGTACTTGGTTGTCTATTCTCTGCAGGTGCTTACCAGTCCGGCTAATAGAAGAGGGTTCCAATCTCTTACAGATGTAGCAATCGCCAAAAGTACAATTGGGGCGCTACTCTGTTTGCGTATTTCGCAACGGCGAACGATGTAAATAGTGTAGCACGGCAAGGCAAACTACATTAGTAAAGTAGCGCGCTGTTTGTATTGTTGGTGCTAGCTACATCTGCATTTAAATGGTACCTCATTTCCATCAAAATGCCCCAAAAGTATTTTTTTACAATGTATAATAACCATAGAAGGCTCTGTTCACACTGGCATCATGACCTCCCTTTATCCAAATGGTCACTGATGTTCTGTCAGATTTCTGGCAGGAGTCTACATAATTTTTGATGTGAAGTATAGCGCTGCCTGCCCACCAAACCTACCAATGCAAGTGTGAGCCCAAACGACATCAACAAAACCTGCAAATTTACACATCTGCTTTGTTGTTATTAGCTTATGTGTTTTATTTATATACAGTGCCCACCAAAAGTTCCGGAACACCCTCATAGCTTTTGAACAGCTCGAGGTAGAGGCTTGAAATTGGGTGGGATTTAATGGGGGTCATAAAATCTACCAGTTAACAAAAAAAAAAAACATGCCCAACCCCTTGGGGGCGTTGGGGTGGGCGGGGGCTAAGCAAAATCTTAAATGGCACGAGGGGTCGAGTGGGGGCTCATTTGAAATCATGTTACAATCGTAGACAAGGTCCATTTTGTATCGCCGAGGCCGATTGTAATAATAAGTAATTTAAAGTCACCTTGATGTGACATTCCCAAGCTCAAACATACAGGCACACGTGCCCAAACACATTTAGGATTTTACCCGCGCGGTACATTTTGGGTAATGCTAACATCGGCAGTAGCTGATAATGAAGATGATAACTTTAACGTTAAATATCTCAGCGAAAGAAAATCCTATCTCAAAATCGTTTGCAGCATCGTTTTTGTATTGAAAATAGCTTTCAAATGAGCCCCCACTCGACCCCCCCTGACATTTAAGATTTTGTTGCCCCCAAGGGGGTTGGGGTTGTTTTTTTTTTTTGCGTTAACTGGTAGATTTTATGACCCCATTAAATCCCACCAAATTTCAACCCTCTACCTCGAGCCATTCAAATGTTATGAGGGTGTTCCGGAACTTTTGGTGGGCACTGTATCGTTTTTTAGGACGCGTTTCTGTATTCAAACCACATGTTCTGTCCTGTATATAAATATGGTTACACCACTGCTTATAATAAAGTTGCATGCTATAAATCTGCAGCATTTATTATATGACCTGTATGTGGAAATTAATAAATTCACTTATACTGCACATCTGCAGTAAAATACTGCACTGTCAAAATAACCTATGTGCTGGGATATACTGTAAAATACCCTATGTGCTGGGATATACTGTAAAATACCCTATGTGCTGGGATATACTGTAAAATGCCATATGTGCTATGATATACTGTAAAATGCCCTATGTGCTATGATTTACTGTAAAATACCCTATGTGCTGGGATATACTGTAAAATGCCCTATGTGCTATGATATACTGTAAAATACCCTATGTGCTATGATATACTGTAAAATGCCCTATGTGCTATGATATAGTGTAAAATACCCTATGTGCTATGATATACTGTAAAATACCCTATGTGCTATGATATACTGTAAAATACCCTATGTGCTATGATATACTGTAAAATGCCCTATGTGCTGTGATATACTGTAAAATACCCTATGTGCTATGATATACTGTAAAATACCCTATGTGCGATGATTTACTGTAAAATACCCTATGTGCTGGGATATACTGTAAAATACCCTATGTGCTATGATATACTGTAAAATGCCCTATGTGCTGTGATATACTGTAAAATGCCCTATGTGCTATGATATACTGTAAAATGCCCTATGTGCTATGATTTACTGTAAAATACCCTATGTGCTATGATATACTGTAAAATGCCCTATGTGCTATGATTTACTGTAAAATACCCTATGTGCTGGGATATACTGTAAAATGCCCTATGTGCTATGATTTACTGTAAAATACCCTATGTGCTATGATATACTGTAAAATACCCTATGTGCTATGATATACTGTAAAATGCCCTATGTGCTATGATTTACTGTAAAATACCCTATGTGCTATGATATACTGTAAAATGCCCTATGTGCTATGATTTACTGTAAAATACCCTATGTGCTGGGATATACTGTAAAATGCCATATGTGCTATGATTTACTGTAAAATACCCTATGTGCTATGATATACTGTAAAATACCCTATGTGCTATGATATACTGTAAAATGCCCTATGTGCTATGATATACTGTAAAATACCCTATGTGCTATGATATACTGTAAAATGCCCTATGTGCTATGATATACTGTAAAATGCCCTATGTGCTATGATATACTGTAAAATACCCTATGTGCTATGATATACTGTAAAACGCCCTATGTGCTATGATTTACTGTAAAATGCCCTATGTGCTATGATATAGTGTAAAATACCCTATGTGCTATGATTTACTGTAAAATACCCTATGTGCTATGATATACTGGAAAATGCCCTATGTGCTATGATTTACTGTAAAATATCCTATGTGCGATGATTTACTGTAAAATACCCTATGTGCTGGGATATACTGTAAAATGCCCTATGTGCTATGATTTACTGTAAAATACCCTATGTGCTATGATATACTGTAAAATGCCCTATGTGCTATGATTTACTGTAAAATACCCTATGTGCTGGGATATACTGTAAAATGCCATATGTGCTATGATTTACTGTAAAATACCCTATGTGCTATGATATACTGTAAAATACCCTATGTGCTATGATATACTGTAAAATGCCCTATGTGCTATGATATACTGTAAAATACCCTATGTGCTATGATATACTGTAAAATGCACTATGTGCTATGATATACTGTAAAATGCCCTATGTGCTATGATATACTGTAAAATACCCTATGTGCTATGATATACTGTAAAATACCCTATGTGCTATGATATACTGTAAAATACCCTATGTGCTATGATATACTGTAAAATGCCCTATGTGCTATGATTTACTGTAAAATACCCTATGTGCGATGATTTACTGTAAAATGCCCTATGTGCTATGATATACTGTAAAATGCCCTATGTGCTATGATTTACTGTAAAATACCCTATGTGCTATGATATACTGTAAAATGCCCTATGTGCTATGATTTACTGTAAAATACCCTATGTGCTGGGATATACTGTAAAATGCCATATGTGCTATGATTTACTGTAAAATACCCTATGTGCTATGATATACTGTAAAATACCCTATGTGCTATGATATACTGTAAAATGCCCTATGTGCTATGATATACTGTAAAATACCCTATGTGCTATGATTTACTGTAAAATACCCTATGTGCTGGGATATACTGTAAAATACCCTATGTGCTATGATATACTGTAAAATACCCTATGTGCGATGATTTACTGTAAAATACCCTATGTGCTGGGATATACTGTAAAATGCCCTATGTGCTATGATATACTGTAAAATGCCCTATGTGCTATGATATACTGTAAAATGCCCTATGTGCTATGATTTACTGTAAAATACCCTATGTGCGATGATTTACTGTAAAATGCCCTATGTGCTATGATATACTGTAAAATGCCCTATGTGCTATGATTTACTGTAAAATACCCTATGTGCTGGGATATACTGTAAAATGCCATATGTGCTATGATTTACTGTAAAATACCCTATGTGCTATGATATACTGTAAAATACCCTATGTGCTATGATATACTGTAAAATGCCCTATGTGCTATGATATACTGTAAAATACCCTATGTGCTATGATTTACTGTAAAATACCCTATGTGCTGGGATATACTGTAAAATACCCTATGTGCTATGATATACTGTAAAATACCCTATGTGCGATGATTTACTGTAAAATACCCTATGTGCTGGGATATACTGTAAAATGCCCTATGTGCTATGATATACTGTAAAATGCCCTATGTGCTATGATATACTGTAAAATACCCTATGTGCTATGATATACTGTAAAATGCCCTATGTGCTATGATATACTGTAAAATACCCTATGTGCTATGATGTGCAGACCAATTCAGTGTGATCCAAAAGTTGTAAGTAGGTTCTATCAGGTTGCTGATGATCTACAATGTTTGTTTGCTGTATTTATGTGACCTTATCTTTAACCTCTCTTTTCTATAGCATACAGTTGTAGATGTCTTTTTAGTTACTGTGGCAGAATTGTAAAGGCTCCATGATTAAAGGTATATGATTGAGTAGCTCTTTCATTGTGGAATTCAAAAGCTGGAATAGCCTTGGGTGGCACACACAGTCTCACGTATCACTTGCAAGTACTCCATGCTGATAGCTCATACAGTGAGGGTGTAATGTGACCTAAAATCGTGAAAAAGAGATGAGGTGATATACATATGCAGGAATGGGACGAGATGGGGGAGGGAGGTGTTCAGAGCATGAAAGAGAAGTCTTCTAAATCTCTTTCACCAATTGCTTTCCTTTCCATCCCCCCAGAGAGGGGAAAGCTTTGTCAACAAAAAACAGTGTGATATGAAGGAAAAAAGAAAAACCTCCAAGGTGCAAACAATGAGACAGAAGGGTCTGTTTGAAGTGAGAAAGGGATAAATATGCGCGGGGAGGGGTGGATGAACAAGATGGAAAGTTTGAACTGCTAAGGGGATTAGAAGGGAAAAAAAATCCTTACTCCCATCTTTACTGTTTTTCTTTTTTTTTTCTGCCCTTTTTACACAGGCAATCACTGGAAACAGAATTCAGGAAATGTAGAGGCTCTAAGGATATCTGGCGTGAGGCTGGACTGAGGACGAGGTCTCCCGCTTCCTTTTATAAGGAAGAAAAGCGATAAAAACATGCATAGGAACATTTTTTGAAGCATTTGCACTTTTATTTAACAATACAACAGATGTATAGTGTTTGGTAATTGTAAAAATATTGGGAAAAAATGTAGCAGAAGAACTAATTTTTGCACACATGTTTTTACAGATGTTGTATGTGGATTTTTTTCCATTAAAGATATAGTTTTAGGAAACATGCCTAGGACTGTTTCTATTGAAGACTGTATGGCTGTGTACAGATTTAGTGCATTGTTTCTCCCTATAGCTGTCAAGTAACCGCTATCCTCCTTGACTCGACCTATCGATTATTATTTTCAGCTTGGCCGCGTGCACCGATTACTTCATTGGGAGGATGGGAGAGAAGAGGCTGCCATACACTTCTGGTTCCACTAATCGCCGAAGTAAAAAAACAATTGACAGATGGGTTAAATTGTGATCTATCCAACTCTTGTTTCCCCATTGACGTTGGGTTGTCCCAATACGTATTAGATTGTCAGCAGATCCCTTTGAAACTGGTGGGATCTCCCAACCGATATCTAATGTGTATGGCTTTTAAGTATTTGGGTTAGATTTATTCGACAAAATGTGTTCTTTATTTATCATGTCATCATATAGGATAAAAAATAATGACCTCTCCGGCCAGCTTTAGTTATACCTGTAGTCATCATTAAGACGTATTTAATGAGCTGGCCTATTGTGAAATGGATTGGTAGATGAATAGTAACAAAATAATTTTAATCAGTTGAATTGGTTGCAGGATTTATCATGTTGAACAATTTTCCTTTGCAGACTGTCTGTTATCTATGAATCATCTCCTGTAAATCCTCAATGCGAATGAAGAAGAAAGAAGAAACATGGTATACTGGGAACTAAATTATTCCCAAAATGAAAGGACTCTGTAGAGCAAACCCCTCGGGCACTGATTGGAGATTTCCATCATGAGATGACACAAAACTAATGATAAAAAAAATTACCACTCATGTCAGAAGCTAAAAGAGTCGCACTTTATATATGAATATAGCAAAATAACCCAAAAAAAATAAAAATAATAATAATAATATATATATATATATATACATATATGTGTATATATATATATATATATATATATATATATATATGTATATATATATATATATATATATATATATATATACCAGAGGTGTACAGTAACTTATAGTTTCTTGGCCCATATCCAAATTCGGTAAAGGGACCCCCACCCTGCCATGTACCATGTATCATAAAGGATTGTCTTCTGATGTGGTAGAGGGTCTTTGGGCCTCTCAGGCACCAAGGCCGGATGTGACAGTTACCACTGCTTCCCCTTTTAGCTACGCCCCTGGTTTATGCTTTAAAAAAAGGATATATTACAAACGTATATACATCAAATCTATATACTTGGATTAAGGTGTAAGTGTATTCAGAGGGACCCCATATCTAAAAGAGGCTGTACTTGTGTTGGCCAGCAATGGCATCTGCTTTTTTTGCCATGTGTCTCTAACCCCTTCAGGACTGAGCCGTTTTTTGCCCTTGAGGACGAAGCCGATTTTTTTCAAATCTGACATGTTACTTTATGTGGTAATAAGTTTGGAATGCTTTTACCTTTGATTCTGAGTCGGTTTTCTCATGACATATTGTACTTTATGTTAGTGAAAAAATTTGGTAGATAAATTCAATATTTTTTTGTGAAAAACACCAAAATTTAGAGAAAGTTTGAAAAAATTAGCATTTTTCTAAATCTGCTTGTAAAATAGATAGTAATACCACACAAAATAGTTACTAGTTTACATTTACAATAGGTCTACTTTATGTTTGCATTCTTTTTTTAACGTCCTTTTATTTTTCTAGGACGTTACAAGGTTTAGAACTTTAGCAGCAATTTCTCGCATTTTCAAGAAAATGTAAAAAGGAATTTTTTTCTGGGACCAGTTCAGTACAGAAGTGACTTTGAGGGCCATATATTTTAGAAAGTCCCCATAAATCACCCCATTTTAAAAACTGCATCCCTCAAAGTATTCAAAACAGCATTCAGAGAGTTTCTTAACCCTTTAGGCGTTTTAAAGGAATTATTGCGAAATAGAGGTGATATTTATACATTTTAATAAAAATAAAAAAAATTCATTTGTTTTCTGTAACACAGAGGGTTTTACCAGAGAAAGGCAACACAATATTTATTGCCCAGATTCTGCAGTTTTTAGAAATATTACACAAGTGGCCCTAGTGTCCTAATGGACTGAAACACAGGCCTCAGAAGCAAAGGAGCACCTAGTGGATTTTGGGGCCTCCTTTCTTTAGAATATATTTTAGGCACCATGTCAGGTTTGTAGAGATCTTGTGGTGCCAAAACAGTGGAACCCCCCAAAAGTGACTTCATTTTGCAAACTACACCGCTCAAGGAATTTTTATAGGGGTATAGTTAGCATTTTGACCCCACAGGTTTTTTGCAGAATTTAGTGGAATTAGGCCGTGAAAATCAAAATGTAGAAATTTTTAATTCTTACAAGAAATAAAGGAGACAAAGCACACCAATATTTGCAAGGCAATTTCTACCGATTACAGCAATACGCGATATGTGGTAATAAACTGCTGTTTGGACCCATGGCAGGGCACAGAAAAGAAGGAGCACCATTTGGATTTTGGAGCGCAGATTTTGCTAGAAGTGACCCCATTTGGGAAATCACACCCATCAAGGAATTTTTCTAGGGGGGTGTTTACTTTTTTGACCCCATCATTTTTTTGCAGAATCCTGTGGAAATCTGGCGTGAAAAAGAAAATTTTCAATTTTTTCACAAATGCTTCATTTATAGGACAGATTTTTCAGACATAGAACATGCAAGTGAAGAAAAGCACCTCAATATTTATTAGGCTATTTCTTCTGAGTTCAGAAATACCCCCAAATTGGCCCTAATCTGCTGTTGCTGGACATATGGCAGAGCCTGAAAGTATTGGAACACCACAAGAATTTTGTGGCCTTATTTTACTTGGATGATTTTTTGGCACATGTCATGTTTGCATCGATCTAAAAAATTGTGCAGATACTACACCATATTACAAATCCTCGGTATTCATCTAGGGGTATAATCAGAATTTTTAATTTGGTTATGGGGGACGTTCAATTTTTAAATGGTGAAATGCTTATGATAAATGAATGGAACGGTAATTGTAAACGAAAGGGACGATAATTATAAATGAAAGGGACAGATGAAAATAAAATGTAGTACTACAGAGAGGTTTGGTATATCTGGGCGCACTCATTTATACACAGTCCAGGGTGGGAGGACAGGTGTTACACTGGTATGTCGTGTCTCTTCTTATGACTCTTCTGGCACAGAGATGACACCATTTCTTGGGGTGGCATTTTTCACTGTGGGCGGCACTTCACCAGGAAAGAGCTGCCATGGAACTACCTTGGGGACATCACTACTTGCAGAGGTAGAACTTTCGTCTGGTATTCCCAGTATGTCCCCTCATGATCAGTGCTCCTTGTTTTTTATGGACCGTCTCACACGCCACTGTTTTTTGCTCCGCCAGGCACTTGAACAGGTGTACCAGTTGTCAAGGTACAGGTGGTACACCTGATCAAACAGTGGGTGAAGGAGGTCCCACACAGTGGTGTAACTACTGCTCTTACAGCCATAGCGGCTGCAACAGGGCCCGCAGCATGAGGGGGCCCATGCCACCCACCGACACGGCCCCTCCATGCGTGGTGGCGCGGTTAGCAACAGCCAACCCCTATTGCAGTAATTGTACCTGCTTCTATAGCACACAGGTACAAATACATGCATTAGCGCTGAATGGCACCCGACCATTCAGCGCCTTACAATGACGCTGATTGGTGGGGCAAAATGACTTGCCCCACCAATCAGCGCCTTTCAACGATGCTAGTGACTCGATAACGTCATTGCGCCGCTTCCGTTGTTGAAAGGCGCTGATTGACGGGGCAAGTCATTCTGCCCTGCCAATCAGCTCCTTTCAATGACAGCTTGTGATGTGCAGCTCTAGCAGACCTGCTCAGAAGAGAGTAGATCTGCATTGCCACGGACAGTGCGGGAACGGGATCATGTGAGTATGTAAAGTTTTCTTTTTTTTATAATAAATCTGTGAGTGGTATTATCTACATGGGTGCTCTATCTACAGGGGGGTCTATATGTGGGGATGTGGAGCACTATATACAGGGGGAGCTATATCAGGGACACTATATACAGGAGTGGGCTATATGTGGAGCACTATCTATAGGGGGAGCTATTTGTAGGACACTATATACAGGGGTGGGCTATATGTGGGACACTATATACAGGGGTGGGTTACCTGTGGGGCACTATCTAAAGGGGGGCTATATGTAGGGCACTGTCTACAGGGGTGGGCTATATGTGGGACACTATATATAGGAGGAGCTATATGTGAGGCACTATCTACATAGGTGGGCTATACGTGGAACACTATCTATAGGGGAAGCTATATGTAGGGCAGCACGGTGGCTCAGTGATTAGCACTATTGCCTTGCAGCTCTGGAGTCCATATGTTGGCACTATTTACAGGGGGCTGTTTGTGGGGCACTATCTACAGGGGCTTCTATGTACGGCACCATCTACAGAGGCTATATGGGGTCATTATTTGCAGGGGCTATGACAGCATTTTCTACAGGGAGCACGGTGTGTGTGTGTGTGGGACACAGTGTATGGTAGGTACTCTTATAATCAGGGACACCGTGTATGGCGCTATTACAGTTAGAGATGCAGTGTATGGTGCTATTATGTTTAGATGTGTTGAGAATTTTATCTTCGTTTATAGGCGCAGAAATGTTTTAAAAGTGAGAAGCTGAAGATATCTGAGCGGAAAACTGCAGAAATGGGTCGTGACCAGAAGAAGTCATAATAGAGGTCTGGACCGGATGGAGTAGAAAAGAAAAAATATAACTGGAATCTGAGACGTTTACATTAGTCGATAATCATCCCGTCAAAACGACGGAACCCTTGCCCAACGGACACAAACTGAAATCATTGGCACCGGATCCATCACCATTGAAATCAACGGAACGTCGGAACGGAGCCCTGACGCAGATGTGAACACTTAGACACCTGTTTTTTTTATACCTTATGGGATTTGGCAAGTTTTTGGTACTTATGAGAGACACCATGGGGGCCTTTTTAGTCTATGCTATTATGCAGTATTTAACATAAATTCTGGTTCACACACTTTGTTTGTGGCTTTTAACCACTCATATTGAGTAAACTCTACTCCCTGTCTGCTCTCTGCTGTGGATATACATAGAGACAGTTAAGGGGGTTTTACACTGGGTGATTATCGGACAGACGAGCGTTCATAGAACGCTCATTGCCGATAATTACCCTGTGTAAACAGGGCAGCGATCAACAGATGAACCACGAAATGCTTGATAATCTGCTGGCCGTATCGTTTTAAAAAAGTAAAATATTATCGTGGTTGGCAGCAAATCTCTCTGTGTTAAAAGGGAGACGCGCTGCCGACATGGTAATAATGGATGGGGACGAGCGATCGGAGTAACGATCGCTCATCCCCATCCATAGCTTTGTGTGTACAGGAGCGAACAAGCGCCAATCAAGACAATGACCTGCCATTTGTGTCCCATATATGGTAATTTATACCCAGTGTATTAGATTATTGAAATCATTATTTTATTTTAAATGCTATGTATTTTTAGACATGACTAACAACCACGTTGTATTGATGTCCTGCTATTTCAGGGATCGCCTAGCCACTTATTTTGTCCTGAATGACATATGTTTATGATATCAGCTCGTAGCTTGCGTAGATTTCCCTTTTTCTGTAAGTGTCTCTTAATAAATTAACCGCTTCTTACTCCTGCAGGCTTCTTACTAAGACTGGCGTATGAAACACATGTCTTAGTAAATCTACCCCATTGTTTTGCCACTTTTCCTGGTCTCCATACTATCTTTTCAGTGGCAACCAAGCCTAAGCCTTATACCACCCGGGCCTATTTCTTACAAAGGCACATAGAGCTGTTAACTTATGTAATATCCTGAAATGCTGCTCTCAGTCAACAAGGCCATTGTTTGGCTTACACATTGATCTCTCATGGACTACCTTTGTGGATCATTGGAATATGCTAATTAGAAACGTGAATAAACTGACCAAGGTATTTTTGTACTCTATGAGAGCCAAAAAGGACTTCAACAACCATCAACAATTAAATGAAATCATTTACACTTCTTATAGAATAAAGCAGGTTTGGTCAGCCCACTAATAAAAGATGCTTTGCTTCCGTTTGTTCATGTATCTAAACATGTCTAACTAATGGATAGTACTAAAACTGGTTTATATGTCAAGGGTTTGTTTAAATCAGAAAAAATAGAAACAAATTTAGTAAAATGATGTATTAAACAAATTTACCACAGTTTTTTTTCCTTAGGCTAGGTTTACACTACATTCGGGTTCTATGTTCAGCGTATATGTAGGAAAATGTGCCCGATGTATACAACCAATGTGCCTATAGACTTTTATTAGTAAGATATAGGCCAAAAGAGTGTCTGTTTGGCATATATTTGGGGTTGTATACATCAGTATACCTTTGATTCAACTGTATTGAAAAGCAAAAATTAAAAAAAGTATATCATAAAGTAAACATTATATTCTATCTGAGTCAATGCCAGGTGTATGCAACTATATAGTTGCATTTCAGACATAGTAGCCAAATGTAGTGCGAACCTAGCCTAAATGTATGCATATTTAATGCAATGAAACAGTTTTAGAAAATGTTCTTACAACAGTCTCTCCCAATGTGGTACAGCATATAGAGACTTCAATAGTGATTTCTCCATATGGTTCTTAATGCTGTAGTTGCCTTCATTGACTTCAAAGGCAAATTGGCAAAAAAAGGTCACATAACAGAAACAGATTAGGAGCACTGCAGTTTTTAAAAAGCCATTTTTACTGCTACGGGTTTCAAACTGGAGAAAATCCACAACACGTTCATAACAAATTAGGCAAAATGGCTTCTATTTTGCAGAGGTATTACAGAAGTGTATTTTATTGGCATACGTTTCACATGTTTACTTAGATGACTGCAATTTTCAGAACCACAGTAAAATGTGTACATTAAAGTATACATTTATTTTACAATGTAAGTCATTGGCACACAGATAATAACACACGGGAAATTTTTTGCAGACGTTTGCATAGCATATGTTTGGGTACAATTCTAATGAAACAAAAAACAAAACAAAAACAGATCTGTCAAATGTATGGACAGCTGTATACTTTTTTTTTCATTTGATCCATTTGACATTTTCCAATATACAGTTGTTTTCTCTAAACTTCCCATGCAACAGAAATTGAAATCTGCAAAAAAATTAATAAAAAATGCCCTATCTGTCCTGGATTTTATCACAGATTTCCCCTCTTACTTTACAATCAATGGCAAGCATCTGCAGGAAAAATATATATTTATAGTGCATATTTTGCTGGGTTCCACTGCAAATAACACTAATATACCATACCCAACGACTCATTAAATGTAAAGAATATTAAAGGGTATTCCAATGTTATAAAGTGATGGCATATTGATAGGATCAGTGTCAGATTAAGTAGACCATAGGTCCTGGGCTGTTACCCAAACTTGGGCCCCCATCTCCATCGCCGCGCCGTGTCTATTGTTAACACTACCTTTTTGTGCAAGCATTAAACAATGGGTGTTAAGATTCCCCTTGTCAAAGGTCTGTGTGCCTACTTACTGACAGTCTCCAACCATCTCTGACAGTATCACACTGTGCAGGGACACATCCTCCTGACAAGGGGAATTGTAACAACCATTTGTCTATCAGTCCTGGACTGCACAAATATTTTTATGAAATACAAGGATTTCCTATAACAAACATGTCAGGAGAGGTGACAGATTCTCTATAAATCCAGTGACTCACAGGTGACGTCTTCTCAGATACTAGTAGTTTTTTTCCGCTTTTCTTCTCCATTGGGTCCAGACCACCTATCCATTCTCAGAAGCGTACGCCGTCTGTGTGGGAACGGTGCATGCGCTGCTCCCACACATACCAAAACGAACGTCGTTCGCAGAGCGAAATCCGACGCCATTTTCATGTCACCGGGGCCGCCGCAGACTGGTATTATTAGGCTGGGGATAGCCAAGAACAGTGGTTCTTCCCACCCTGGCAATACTAGCCTGCTGCTGCTGTGTTGTATCTGGCTGGTTATGAAAATTGGGGGGGACCCCACATCGTTCTTTCCAATTATTATTATTTTTTTTTAAATGACGTGGGGCCCCCCCCATTTTTCATAACCAGTCAGACCCAATAAAGAAACAGCAGGCTAGCATTACCATGGTCGGAAAGGCTACTGTTTCTGGCCTGTCCCAGCCTGATAATACCAGACAGCGGCCACCCAATTACCCAACTGGATCGTACCTGGCTCTTCCCAGCACCCCTGTTGGCGGTGGGTACCGGGGTAATTATAGGGGTTAGTGTTAACCTCTGCACCGGCTAACATTAAGCCCCGTCTTAGTAATGGACACTGTCAATCAGCCGGCGGCCATTACTAAAGTGGTAGTAATATAGTTTAAAAAAAACACAAAGACATAGAAAAAATATTTTATTGAAATAAAAAAAAAATCTCTCATTAACCATTTTATTGATAATAAAAAAGCCCTCATTGAAGTCGTCCTCGAATCCGACGTAGTCCAATGACCAAACCTGTAAGAAAACACAAAAAAACAAACGATTAATAACACATGTGGTAGGTTTAGATACAGGGCACATGTGTGATACTGTCTGTCAAGAAAGGCTTAGATACATACAGGGTCCAACAGACAGTATCACATATGGGCCCAGTATCTAAGCTTACCATGTTGTTATGGTAAGATGCTTAGATACAGGGCCCCAGCAGACAGGATCATATATGGGCCATGTATCTAAGCCTACCATGTGATTGGCTTACATACAGGGCCCAGCAGACAGCATCACACAATCTGTGATCCTGTCTCATGGGCCCTCTAAGCCTACTACATCGTAGGCTTAAAGGGGTTGTCCAGTCCCTAAACATTGATGGCCTATCCTCAGGATAGGCCATCAGTAGCTGATGGGTCAGGGTCCAACTCCCGGGACCACGCTAATCAGCTGTTTTGAAGGAGCCGCAGCGCTCGTATTGTACGAGAGCTGCTTCCCCTTCGTTTCCCTTTCTCGCTCACACTGTGAATCTCTAACACGGATTCACAGTGTGAGCAAGTGACCAGAATGAAGGGAAGGCAGCTCTCGTATGATACGAGCGCTGTGCCCCCTTCAAAACAGCTGATTGGCAGAGTCCCGGGAGTCGGACCCTGACAATCAGCTTCAGCAGACAGGTATATTAAACTTACCCTCCTCTTCAGCCGCAGCAGATGTCCTGTCCTGCCTCTATCCAGGATCAGGATGTTGTGCACAGCGCATAGCGTTGTGACGTCATGCGCTGGGCACAGCGCTGTGACGTCAGGACCTCCGCTGCGCTCCCGGAGCAAGAAGGTAAGTACTGTAGTAACAGGGGCCCGCGGCCCCAGTTACTATTGTAACTTTTTATTGATGTGGTGCGGGGGGCTTTGGGGCTCGGTCGCAATTGCGACCGCTGCGACCCCTATAGTTACGCCACCGTATGGGGGTATTATTCCATCACTATGTGGTTATGGCGTGGCAGTATTATTCAGTAACAGTACGGGGGAATTATTAAGTAACAGTATGCAGGTAATATTTCATCTGGTATAGTGATATGATTTAATAACTGTATATGCATGTAGATAATTTTTTTGTGTGAGAGGGGGGACATATGCTTTGGGTCTTGCAACACTCTTGGACGCGCTAGAAATCAGTGATGCACTTCTCTGCAAACCACCTTCTGAATTGACTGCATCATAAAGTAAGGGTGTGTTCACATCTGCGTTGGGCTTCCGTTCATGGGTTCCGTCAGACCTTTCCGTCAGGGGAACCCATGAACGCAAACCAAACGGAAACCATAGCTTTCTGTTTGCATTACCATTTCAATGGTAATGTTTCCTTTGCAAATGGTTTCCCTTTGTCTCGGTTCCATAAGGTTTCCATATTTTGGACGAATTCAATAGCGCAGTCAACTGCACTATTGTTTCCGCCAAAAAAAACAAAGCTTACGGAACTGAGACCAAGGAAACAATTTGCATCGGAAACATTACGATTAAAATCAATGGTAATGTAAACAGAAAGCTATGGTTTCTGTTTGGTTCGCGTTCAAGGGTTCCCCTGATGGAAAGGTCTGACGGAAGCCATCAACGGAAACCCACTGCAAATCTTAACCCCAGCCCCTTTTCCATAACTCTACGTAATAAAATAAATCAATTACCGTAGTTGCACATCCAAACTTAAGAGCTGGAGACTCATGGCCGTGCAATTGGGAGTTCTGTGGCAGGCAATCAGAAAAGCATCTATGGCTGGCACATTGAGGTTCACTTGGGGCTGGCACTCTAGAAGGCCTCAGAGGCATAGACACTTAAATTGCATTTGAGACTGGCACACACTATAAGGGGAACTTCAGTAGCTTATTTTCACAACAAGCATTAGACAAATAAAAAGGCAACTGTGCACAATGCATAAAGTACTGCTGAGCTATTTGCACTGTCGCATTGGTTTAGTCTTTCATTCACTCCGGGTAAAGGATTGTTAGCAGGCACCTTTGGCTCTACTTATAACTGGGAAAAACAATAATGTTACACTGAGTGAATCCAACCGGTCTGACTACTTTTAACCTTGTGAACAGTTGTCTATGGGTATCTGACAACCCATCGAAAATGAGTATTGTCAGCTGTTTTCTCCCACTGTACAGAAACATAACCATTCCTCTTTGATGGTGACTGGTTTAGACTCATAATGTTTCCTGTCTCTTCTGACTGCTATTTATGTAATAATTAATTACAGGATGTAACCTTGTGAAACACCAATCAACCGATCTCCCTGTTACGCACTAATAGTACACACATGAACACTGGGAGATAAAAACCTCAAATTAGGGGCATACACAGGATTTTTAAAGGGAGTTTCCAAATGCATACTTTTTAAACCAAGTCATTTCTGCCACGCCCCCGCTACCCTCTGGTTTTTACGTTAGGAGTATTTTTTTGTATGCATCCACCAGCCTAGCACTTTATATTACAAGCTCTAATATAAGGGTCTAGACTAGTGGATATGTGCTGACCACTACTCATAGCATAAAAAAACTGAGTAGGTAGTGACACACTCAGTGCCCCCTGTAGATATTGCCTCCTGTAGATATTGCCACAGTATCTCCCTATAGATAGTGCTACAGTCCTCCCTGTAGATAGGGCCACACACTGCCCCTGTAGATAGTGCTACAGCGCCCATGTAGATAGTGCCACACACTGCCCCCTATAAATAGTGTTACAGTGCCCATGCAGCTAATGCCACACACTGCCCTGTAGATAGTGCCACACACTGACCTCTGTAGATAATGCCACAGTGCCCATATACATAGTGCCACAGTGCCCCCTGTAGGTAGGTCAACACACTGGCCCTGTAAATAGTGCCCCACACACTGCCAATACAGATAGTGCCACACACTGCCAATACAGATAGTATTATAGTGCCCCTGTAGATAATGCCACATATGTAAATAGTGCCACAGTTCGCCTGTAGATAACGCAACATATGTAGATTGTGCCACAGTGCCCCCCCCCCCGGGCGTCGCTAGCCCCAGGCCTTCGGGGCCCAAGCCCCAGATCTTTGGCCTGTTAACCCAGATTCCCGGGCGACTGCCACATTCAGTGGCATAGCTATAGGGGTTGCAGCGGTCGTAATTGCGACCAGGGCCCCAAAGCCAAGGGGGGCCTCGGCCACCCGCACCGCGTCCATAAAAAGTTACTATAGTAACTTGGGCCTATGTAATAAAATACACGGGCCCCTGTTACTAATGACACTATACTTACCCTCCTCCTTCCTGAGCGCATGACGTCACGACACTGTGCGCCGTGACGCTGGATGGTGTCAGGACATCATGCACCTGGAGCCGAAGAGGAGGGTAAGGGTAATATTACTGTCTGCTGACATCCTGTATCTAAACCTACCATGTGGTAGGCTTAGATACAGGGCCATCAGACAGGATCATACATGGGCCCTGTATCTAAACCTATCATGTGGTAGGCTTAGATTGATGGCCCTGTATGATACTGTCTGATGGACCCAGTACCTTTTCACCGGCTAACACTAAGCCTTAGTAATGGTTGCTGTCAATCAGTCAGCGGCCATTACTAAGTCGGTAGTAATAAAGTTTAAAAAAATACACAGATATAGAAAAAAATATTTTATTGAAATAAAAATAAAAAACACACAAAACGTATCAACCATTTTATTGAGAATAAAAAACGCTGTCATTGAAGTAGTCCACCATCCGAACCTGTAAAAAAAACACAAACACACGAAAAAAATTAGTAACACATAACCAAACAAAGCAATTATTATTCTTACCTTTCCTGGGTCCAGTGCTGGAGCCGCAATGTCAGCGAGCTGAGCCCTATATCTAAGCCTATCATGTATGATACTGTCTGCTGAGCCACTGTATCTAAACCTATCCATAGCTATAGGGTCGTAGTGCTACAGATATGCTGTCTCATATATGTATATATACTAATATAAATTAATTACACACAGAGTGATCTATTTTGCAGCATTTTTGTCTTTTAATGTTGATGATTATGGCTAACAGTTAATGAAACTGTTAAGGATCTGCCAGGCACAGCTTCTGTATCCACGCCCATAGGTAATCAGTCTGCACCTGCTTCTATGTCTGTGAGACTGACTCCATCTTCCACCACTCAGGATGGCAGGCTTAGGAGTGGGAGAGCCTATCACAGCCTGGCCAGACGGAGCTAGCTCCCACCCTCTGTCTATTTATACCTGCCTTTCCTGTTCCTCCTTGCTTGTGATTCTTCTCGTTTGGTTTCCTGGCCCTGCTGCAGCTTCTGTACTATTTGACCCTGCTTCATATGACCCTGGCTTACTGACTACTCTCCTGCTCTGCGTTTGGTACCTTGTACACTCCTGGTTTGACTCGACTTGTTCACTACTCTCCTGCTCTGCGTTTGGCACCTCGTACTCTCCTGGTTTGACTCGGCTCGTTCACCACCCTTGTTGCTCACGGTGTTGCCGTGGGCAACTGTCCCTTTTCCCTTGCTTCTGTGTACCCTTGTCTGTTTGTCTGTCATAGGGACCGTCGCCCAGTTGTACCCCGTCGCCTAGGGCGGGTCGTTGCAAGTAGGCAGGGACTGAGTGGCGGGTAGATTAGGGCTCACTTGTCTGTTTCCTTACCCCCATCATTACTGAAACCCAAAATTTAAGGTCTCAGAAAATTTTAATATTTCAAAAGCCCAATTTCAAAAATACTAATACTAATATACAAATATTGTTTATTGAATGTAAATGTGCTTCACTTTTTGAATTGTATTACTGAAATAAATAAACTTTTTGATGATATTCTAATTTATTGATAAGGGCTAGTATATTTATATATATATATATATATATATATATATATATATATATATATATATATATATACACTACCGTTCAAAAGTTTGGGGTCACCCAGACAATTTTGTGTTTTCCATGAAAACTCACACTTATATTTATCAAATGAGTTGCAAAATGACTAGAAAATATAGTCAAGACATTGACAAGGTTAGAAATAATGACTTTCATTTGAAATAATAATTTTCTCCTTCAAACTTTGCTTTCGTCAAAGAATGCTCCATTTGCAGCAATTACAGCATTGCAGACCTTTGGCATTCTAGCTGTTAATTTGCTGAGGTAATCGGGAGTAATTTCACCCCATGCTTCCAGAAGCCCCTCCCACAAGTTGGATTGGCTTGATGGGCACTTCTTGCGTACCATACGGTCAAGCTGCTCCCACAACAGCTCTATAGGGTTGAGATCTGGTGACTGCGCTGGCCACTCCATTACAGATAGAATACCAGCTGCCCGCTTCTTCCCTAAATAGTTCTTGCATAATCTGGAGGTGTGTTTTGGGTCATTGTCCTGTTGTAAGATGAAATTGGCTCCAATCAAGCGCTGTCCACAGGGTATGGCATGGCGTTGCAAAATGGAGTGATAGCCTTCCTTATTCAAAATCCCTTTTACCTTGTACAAATCTCCCACTTTACCAGCACCAAAGTAACCCCAGACTATAACATTACCCCCACCATTCTTGACAGATGGCGTCAGGCACTCTTCCAGCATCTTTTCAGTTGTTCTGCATCTCACAAATGTTCTTCTCTGTGATCCAAACACCTCAAACTTCGATTTGTCTGTCCATAACACTTTTTTCCAATCTTCCTCTGTCTAATGTCTGTGTGCTTTTGCCCATATTAATCTTTTCCTTTTATTAGCCAGTCTCAGATATGGCTTTTTCTTTGCCACTCTTCCCTGAAGGCAAGCATCCCGGAGTAGCCTCTTCACTGTAGACGTTGACACTGGCGCTTTGCGGGTACTATTTAATGAAGCTGCCAGTTGAGGACCTGTGTGGCGTCTATTTCTCAAACTAGAGACTCTAATGTACTTGTCTTGTTGCTCAGTTGTGCAGCGGGGCCTCCCACTTCTCTTTCTACTCTGGTTGGAGCCTTTTTGTGCTGTCCTCTGAAGGGAGTAGTACACACCATTGTAGGAAATCTTCAGTTTCTTGGCAATTTCTCGCATGGAATAGCCTTCATTTCTAAGAATAAGAATAGACTGACGAGTTTCACATGAAAGCTCTCTTTTTCTAGCCATTTTGAGAGTTTAATCGAACCAACAAATGTAATGCTCCAGATTCTCAACTAGCTCAAAGGAAGGTCAGTTTTATAGCTCCTCTAAACAGCAAAACTGTTTACAGCGGTGCTAACATAATTGCACAAGGGTTTTCAAGTGTTTTCTAATCATCCATTAGCCTTCTAATACAGTTAGCAAACACAATGTACCATTAGAACACTGGAGTGATGGTTGCTGGAAATTGGCCTCTATACACCTATGTAGATATTGCATTAAAAACCAGACGTTTGCAGCTAGAATAGTCATTTAGCACATTAACAATGTATAGAGTGTTTTCCTAATTAATTTACTGTTATCTTCATTGAAAAAAACTGTGCTTTTCTTGCAAAAATAAGGAAATTTCTAAGTGACCCTAAACTTTTGTTTTATATATATATATATATATATATATATATATATATACATACACGCTCACACTTTTTTAGGGGTGGACATCTGTACATATGTTAGTACAAGGATACTTACTGCTGGGGACTTGTATCTAAGTCTATGATGTGTGATACTTAATGCTGGGCCATGTATCTGAGCTTGGTGGTTTAAGTGGCTTGTGAACTAAGTGGAGTTCTAAAACCGGATTGTGTTGCTATTTGTTCCAGCTGAGCAGCTGACGAGGGGGAAGGGGTTAACTGGACACAGATTTGTTCCAGCTGAGCAGCTGACGAGGGGGAAGGGGTTAACTGGACACAGGTGGTATAAATTAGTCAGCAGACCTCATTTTGAGCTTGCTCTTTCTGAGCTTGGTGGTTTAAGTGGCTTGTGAACTAAGTGGAGTTCTAAAACCGGATTGTGTTGCTATTTGTTCCAGCTGAGCAGCTGACGAGGGGGAAGGGGTTAACTGGACACAGATTTGTTCCAGCTGAGCAGCTGACGAGGGGGAAGGGGTTAACTGGACACAGGTGGTATAAATTAGTCAGCAGACCTCATTTTGAGCTTGCTCTTTCTGATCTTGGTGGTTTAAGTGGCTTGTGAACTAAGTGGAGTTCTAAAACCGGAGTTGAAAAGAGGAGTTGAAGCCCCAGTAAGTACTCTTCTTTTTCTTTGACAATTGTTCGCTGTTTTGGTGTAACTTGGATAATGGATAGCAAGATTGGAGGTTTTCTTCAGTGCACAGTTTGTCATATGTATACACGACTGGAGCCGGAGTTCCAGGGTGAATATCTCTGTGGCAGATGTGAGCATGTTGTTCACCTGGAAGCTCGCATTAGAGATCTGGAGGCGCAAAATGCAACACTGAGGAGGATAGACAATTTTGAGCGGAGCTTGCTGCTCACAGAGCATGCAGTTAGTGGGTTAGAACTGGAGGGTGAAGACATGGGTGAGCAGGATCAGGTAAGTAGCTGGGTTAATGTAGTTAGGGGCAGTAGAAAGGGGTCAAAGACAAGGAAGGCCGATCCGGTTTCTGGCATTCCAAGCAAAATTGCCAGGTTGGGTGATGATGCGAGGGTGTCAGTCTCAGAAAAGGCAGCCCTAGTGGATACTGTTCTCCCTAACAGCCGGGAGAACAGCCCAGCTAGTAGTCGGCGGGATGGTAATGCAGGTAAGCCAAGACAATTGATAGTTGTAGGGGATTCTATAATCAGGAAGACGGATAGAATAATTTGTCGCCAAGACCGCCTCAACCGAATGGTTTGCTGTCTCCCTGGTGCCAGGGTTCGGCATGTGGTGGAACGGGTGGACAAATTGCTGGGAGGGGCTGGTGATGATCCAGCTGTCGTGGTCCATGTCGGTACCAACGACAGAATAAATGGTAGGTGGAGGAGCCTTAAGAATAATTTTAAAGAACTAGGCTACAAGCTGAAGGGAAGGACCTCCAAGGTTGTATTCTCAGGAATACTGCCTGTGCCATGCGCATCACAGGAAAGACAGCGGGAGCTTAGGGAGTTAAATGCATGGCTGAAGTCTTGGTGTAGAGAAGGATTTGGGTTCCTAGAGCACTGGGCTGACTTTTCATTGGGGTACAAACTGTATTCTGCAGATAATTTGCACCTAAATGGAAGGGGGTCCGCTGTGCTGGGGGAGAGAATTCTAGCTGGGGTGGTGGAGTATTTAAACTAGGGCTGAGGAGGGAGGTCAATGTAGAAAAAAAAGGGGTAGCCAGGTTAGAGAGGGGTCAGACTATATTGGTGGGGGGAGAAACAGAATGTGGGGAGAGGACTAGACAACAAGATAAGGAGATCCTTTCGTTACAAAACATCAGTGTAAATAAAAAGGACCGATTAATGTCAAATCACATTTCTGATAATAAAAGTGAAAAACTGACAGGCAAGTTAAAGTGTATGTTCACAAATGCCAGAAGTCTAGCAAGCAAAATGGGGGAGCTGGAGGCCTTGATACTGGAAGAAAATATAGATATAGTTGGTGTTGCTGAAACATGGCTGGACTCTTCACATGACTGGGCTGTAAATCTACAGGGTTTTACACTTTTTCGTAAAGACAGGACAAATAGGAAAGGTGGTGGTGTATGTCTGTATGTGAGAAGTGATATGAAGGCGAGTGTGAAAGAGACAATAGTGGGTGAAGGCTGTGAGGAGGTTGAAACCTTGTGGGTGGAACTAGAAAGGGAGGTAAACACTGAAAAAATTACTTTTGGTGTAATCTATAGACCCCCCAATGTAACTGAGGAGATGGAAGGTCAGATATATAAACAGATGGAGCGGGCTGCACAGGCGGGTACTGTAGTGATAATGGGAGATTTTAATTTCCGGGATATTAATTGGTGTCATGGTTCGGCTTCAACTGCAAAGGGGAGACATTTCCTCAACCTGTTGCAGGAAAATTTTATGGGCCAGTTTGTGGAAGACCCGACTAGAGGTGAAGCTCTGTTGGATCTGGTCATTTCTAATAATGCAGATCTTGTTGGGAATGTCAATGTTCGTGAAAACCTCGGTAACAGTGATCATAATATAGTCACATTTTACCTATACTGTAAAAAACAAACGCAGGCTGGGAGGGCAAAAACATTTAATTTTAAGAAAGCCAATTTCCCCAGGATGAGGGCTGCAATTCAGGATATAGACTGGGAAGAACTAATGTCAAATAATGGAACAAATGATAAATGGGAGATTTTCAAATCTACTTTGGGTAATTATAGTGCAAAATTTATTCCTACAGGTAATAAGTATAAACGACTCAAATTAAACCCCACATGGCTTACACCTTCTGTGAAAGGGGCAATACATGACAAAAAAAGGGCATTTAAAAAATACAAATCTGAGGGTACAGCTGTAGCCTTTGTAAAATATAAAGAGCTTAATAAAATCTGTAAAAATGTAATAAAATTAGCAAAAATACAAAATGAAAGGCAGGTGGCCAAGGATAGTAAAACAAATCCTAAAAAATTCTTCAAGCATATAAATGCAAAAAAGCCAAGGTCTGAACATGTAGGACCCCTAGATAATGGTAATGGGGAGTTGATCACAGGGGATCAAGAGAAGGCAGAGTTACTAAATGGGTTCTTTAGCTCTGTATATACAACAGAAGAAAGAGCAGCTGATGTAGCCGGTGCCAGTGCTGTTAATATATCAGTTGATATACTGAATTGGATGAATGTAGAGATGGTCCAAGCTAAATTAAATAAAATAAATGTGCACAAGGCTCCGGGACCAGATGGGTTACACCCTAGAATTCTTAAAGAGCTTAGTTCAGTTATTTCTGTCCCCCTTTTCATAATATTCAGAGAATCTCTAGTGACTGGTATAGTGCCAAGGGACTGGCGCAGGGCAAATGTGGTGCCTATTTTCAAAAAGGGCTCTAGGTCTTCCCCGGGTAATTATAGACCAGTAAGCTTAACATCCATCGTGGGGAAAATGTTTGAGGGGCTATTGAGGGACTATATACAGGATTATGTGACAATAAATAGCATTATAAGTGACAGCCAGCACGGTTTTACTAAGGACAGAAGTTGTCAAACTAACCTAATCTGTTTTTATGAAGAGGTGAGCAGAAGTCTAGACAGAGGGGCCGCTGTGGATTTAGTGTTTTTGGACTTTGCAAAGGCATTTGACACTGTCCCCCATAGACGCCTAATGGGTAAATTAAGGACTATAGGTTTAGAAAATATAGTTTGTAATTGGATTGAGAATTGGCTCAAGGACCGTATCCAGAGGGTTGTGGTCAATGATTCCTTCTCTGAATGGTCCCCGGTTATAAGTGGTGTACCCCAGGGTTCAGTGCTGGGACCACTATTATTCAACTTATTTATTAATGATATAGAGGAAGGGATTAATAGCACTATTTCTATTTTTGCAGATGACACCAAGCTATGTAATATAGTTCAGACTATGGAAGATGTTCATGAATTACAGGCAGATTTAAACAAACTAAGTGTTTGGGCGTCCACTTGGCAAATGAAGTTTAATGTAGATAAATGTAAAGTTATGCATCTTGGTACCAACAACCTGCATGCATCATATGTCCTAGGGGGCGCTACACTGGCGGATTCACTTGTTGAGAAGGATCTGGGTGTACTTGTAAATCATAAACTCAATAACAGCATGCAGTGTCAATCAGCTGCTTCAAAGGCCAGCAGGATATTGTCGTGTATTAAAAGAGGCATGGACTCGCGGGACAGGGATGTAATAATGCCACTTTACAAAGCATTAGTGAGACCTCATCTAGAATATGCAGTTCAGTTCTGGGCTCCAGTTCATAGAAAGGATGCCCTGGAGTTGGAAAAAATACAAAGAAGAGCAACGAAGCTAATAAGGGGCATGGAGAATTTAAGTTATGAGGAAAGATTGAAAGAATTAAACCTATTTAGCCTTGAAAAAAGAAGACTAAGGGGGGACATGATTAACTTATATAAATATATTAATGGCACATACAAAAAATATGGTGAAATCCTGTTCCTTGTAAAACCCCCTCAAAAAACAAGGGGGCACTCCCTCCGTCTGGAGAAAAAAAGGTTCAAGCTGCAGAGGCGACAAGGCTTCTTTACAGTGAGAACTGTGAATTTATGGAATAGCCTACCGCAGGAGCTGGTCACAGCAGGGACAGTAGATGGCTTTAAAAAAGGGTTAGATAATTTCCTAGAACAAAAAAATATTAGCTCCTATGTGTAGAAATTTTTCCTTCCCTTTTCCCTTCCCTTGGTTGAACTTGATGGACATGTGTCTTTTTTCAGCCGTACTAACTATGTAACTATGTAACTATGTAACTATATCATATAAAGGTTTGCAAGCCTTCCTCCAGCGATTCAGGCCTCGTCTCTTCTCCAGCTGAAAATCGCAGGTGGCGTGATGACATCCTCCCATCGCCTGCATCGCAATCCCTGCCCTGGTCACAGGGGAGTTTCTGGGCAACTGGAAACCCCCCTGCATGCACCCCTGCAAATCATTGCAAACATTATACATTGGAAAGATCAGGTTCTAGAAGGGTCTCTATTAAATAATTTTAGGTTTTTAAAAAAAATAAAATACTTTATATATCAACTTCTACCAATTGGTAACCCATTGACTATGATGTCTTCAGATGAAGAATGGTCTGGCTGACTGCTGTTTGGCCAAAAGATGACACCACACACAGGGCAATGCCATTTACCAATTTACTTTTATCAGTCTTGCGAGTACTATAAGAGATAATGGGATCATTCATGTTACGTAAAAAAAAAAACATAAGAAGACGTCACAATTGAATCATAGAATTGAAGCCACGCTGGATTTGCTGTCAATAGAATTGGACTGGGGGTCCTTGTGCTCAACAAAGGAAAATATTCTGAGGGCCCACCGTTATGTATGCAGAACATGTGCATTACTACTCTGACGGAGTAGAACAATTGGAAGCCGAACGCAGATGTGGACAGGGCCTAAGATTTCCTAAAATCCCACAAGCTTTCTGATATTTTTGCTATTAGCGCATTTCTTTATGCTACTTGGAAAACTGTCTGCGTTGTGGCAAATATCATACATCACACATGTACTTTTCTTGGATGATGGTGATGTAGATGCTCCTACTACTACTACTGTATATTGTAAAGAGCCATAACAGGGTGCCCATAGATGTGCCTGGGATCTTTACAGTACCTGCACATGCCCCTGATTTCATATGGAAGCGTATTGAGTTTTTTTCTTTCGGATTGCGTAAGAATCCAACAGAAAATTTTTTTTGCATGCTCCATTGGATGCTATATGTATGGAGCTTTTCTCCACTGAAACTATTGTTTGTCGGCCTTTATTTGCGTTTCAACATAAAAATGTGTTATTTCTAAAATTACTGAGATGTTTTTTACATGGTATGCTCAACAAATCATACATGGTAAGTTTTTGGGGACTTTTCATAAAAGAATGAAGTAGTAACATCGTACCAGCCTTGTAAAAGCAACAAAAAGGAAATAAGTCATAAAAAGGTTGGATTTGTTTTCTAAAGCTACTTTTACATATTTCCCTCAAGATAAAACATCATATTTTGGCGGCGTGACACTTTAAAACACTGGGTTCTGTGTAGGTTTACTTATTTAGGAAATGTCAAAAGCCAAAGTCAGCAGAGATGATATGGAAGCCGATGCAGCTTAACCCAGCAAGAGCGGAGGTTCTTTGGCAAGTCAACTTTTTGTTTATGTTCTGTCATTGGTGCTTGTAGTACTCATCTATCATAAAAGCCACGTGAATATATTTCAGACTGTAACACTTACTAAATAGGAAACCAGAGGCCTGAGGCCGGTGACTGATGTGATATTTGCTCCCTATAAGGCTTGTTCACAGTTTCTTTGTTTTATGTTTTTATTTGTTATGGAAAAAAAAAAAAAATGTCTTTGCTCATAGATCTTATTGAGGTTTTAGGAACTTTTATTAATTAATTTAAATACAAAAAATACTCCCATTGAACAGGCATTACTGAGAATTTTTTTATTGTTATTTTTATTTGCAAATGTTATTAAGATTCCAACAAATTGGTACCAGTCAGAATTTGCATATCATAAATAGCAGTCACAATAAGCATCACAAAATTACCAAATTGTAAAAGGTCAGGTAATAACAAAAATATAAGGATACAGTTATGCATATATCAATTCAGTGACACAAACAAAGAACAAAAACCTAATTAACAGCTTTTCATCACATAAAGAAAGAAAATGACATGAGAAGTGCAGTTCATAAGGAGAACTCAGCGGCAGAGTAAGAGGACTCGTAGACACATCAGTAGCCCCATAGCATAAATAAACTTAATATTAATATAAAGGTCAAAACTATTGACTGGTATGGGGATTAACTATCCATTAGTGCCATATTTTTGTAAACTTATCCGGGCATGCTGCTGTTTCATATGTAAGTTTGAAATGGGGAAGATTGGAGTTTACCGTTGCAATCAATGCTTTCAACGTAGGGACCTTGGGGTGCTTCCAATGCGTGGGGATACTTTTCTTTGCATAAAATAATAAAAGCATCATAAGGGATCTGGAAGCTACAAGATGTATAAGATCCTTTACCAGCAGGAGCAAACAAACTCTGGGATCTAGTATGCGAGGGAGTCCAGCTTTAATTTCAATAAACTCCATATCCTCAGTCCAGAAACCAAAAATAACTGGACATTCCCAAAGCATATGCATAAATGAACTAGCTGCTCTTTGACAACATGGGTAGATAGGTGAATGTAATTTTCTCATCCTAAATAAGGATAGAAGGAGAATATCTGATGAAAAAATTTAATCTGAATAAGGTAGTCTCTTGCGGAGCTTAAAGAACCAGTCAAAGCACCCAATATCTCCTTGTGATAATCAGTAGATATAGAGGGAAGAGCTTGGGACCAGCGGTCCAGAGCCCTATCAAGCTTTCAAGATGAAACACGTAATAGTTGTTTATAAAGTACTGACATGGGCTTAACAAATGTGTCCTGTGCCACCCACCCCCCACCGGGGATGTACATAATCTTACATTGTAACCTGCAAATTGTGACCAGAGGGCATGTCTAAGCTGAAAGATGCATCGGGATGCAATGTGCATGCTCCACACAGAACTTAGGAGAAAAGGCAGGTGTCCAAATGTTGAATTAAGCCAACTTTTCAAGAAGGTAGCAGGATCTGGTTTTTCCACTCCCTCAGGTAAACTAACAAATCGGATGCTACATCACCATAGATGGTTCTCCATGTCATTGCGTTTGGCCTGCCATATAGACTGTTGAGACTCCAGGATGTCAACTCTTGATCAAAGAGGAGTCGCGGCACTTCCAGGTTTGAAGAGCATCTACCTTTTCGATAGGTACCATATGTGACCCGCTGATGGCTTTCAGAACATCCAACATGGACAGCTCAGTAAAAGGGTCAGCAGGAGTGGAATGAGAAATGGAAGGTTCAGGAGGCCACGACAAACGGGACCCAGGCACAGCACCAGAAGATTTCTCCATTTTGTCGGTGATCTTGGATTGCTTAGAGGGGCCATTGCAGGTATGCCCCAGACCAGTAGAGATGCAAAAGAGCAGGAAAAGTAACTCAGGATAGTGCACAGAAAAATATTCTTTAAATAAATCATAGGGCATAGGGAAGGGGAAAAGTCCTCCAGGTGTCACATTATATGCAGGCTAAAGCTGAGCAATATGAGGGGAGACAACAGGTAGAGTACGCTGCATCCATCAGGGCCACAAGCAAGTCAGACACAATGGTCACTCACCGCTCCTTGCCAGGATCAATGGAACTCTTCAGGGAGCTATGGGACTATTGCCAGGCAGAGATGACCGTATGGCCGCCCCGCCGAAAAGCAAAACCCTGAAAACGCCATTCATGGCAGAGATCCAGCCCAAAGTAGTAATACCAGCGAGTGCCAGACAAAAGGAGGGTTCCTCAATGGTCTGGAGGGCAATAAGGAGGGATTTCACCCAGCAGGGCACCGGATAGCTTGTTGGAGGTGTAATGAGCTATTTATTTCTAATTAAAATTATGTCAGGAAAGTTAACCACCAACATTTTTTGTTTTATTAAAAAGACAGAATGCTTAGTTTTATTATGCAAAGTATTCTTTTTTTTGTCAGATAGCAAACATTGTGAAAACATTCTACTACTTACAATTGCGGCAGCTGGATACTTGCATATTTCAAATGCAGAAGGAACAATGAACAATATTATCAGGGACAGCTTTTCCATAAGCAGAGCTGGCTTTAGGAATTTTGGCGCTCGTTGCTAAACACATATTTGGACTCGGTCTGATGTGCTGTAAAGATTTTAGGAATGCTATAAGGAAAAAAAATATATAACCAAAGAGAGATATATAAAGACTTCAGTGCCTTTATATACAGAATATTGTGTGTTTAAATATATGGGAAATAAATCTTATCAGTGCAAAATAACCATATATATCAAAGTTCTTTATTCTCACTATTTATTTTAGGACTTCTCTAGTGATATAGAACTCTGGGGCTATAGGGCTTTGAGCCAGCACCTTTTATCTTTCACAGCCATTAAAAGATGAGGTCATCATATCTTACCATGAGATGAACAGATAATTTTTTTTTAAGATCATAGTTTTATTGGAATAGATTGCTTGCCTTGTAAATGTTACATTGATTGAGCATCTTGCTGACATTATGTGGAGAGCAGTGTTTTGGAATTGCATATTATACATGTATGGCAAACGTGAACCCCATAGATCATGAAAATGTTGTCAAGCATGATGCTTTCTTACATGATGACGTATGCATACACACATGTCTATACACACACACATATATATGTATATACACGTGCACACACTTTTTATATATATATATATATATATATATATATATATATATATATCTTGTATGGAGAAACTCCATGTTGGACTCCAAGTTGGCTCAGTGGTTAGTACTGTTAGCCTGTAGCACTTGGGTTCTGGCTTTGAATCAGACAAAAGGCAACATTAGCATAGAATTTATATGTTCTCCCCATGTTTGCATGGATTCCTATGGTTACTCTGGTTTCCTCCCACATCTCAACAAAAGATATTGGTAGATTTTTGGGCTTTCTGTAAAAATTTCCCTAGTGTGTGCCTAAGGCCTCGTGCACACTTACGTCACCGTTTTCACGGCCGCTTTTGACGGGTCCGTGAACCCGTTTTAGCGGCCGTGCGGTTTTCGTGTGCACTCCCGTGTGCACTCCGTGTTTCCGTTTCCGTGCGCCGAGCATGGTACTGTCCAGGGTGACAGTACCATGTTCGGCGTGCGGAAAATAAAATTTTAATGTAATAAAAAATGTTTAAAAAAAATAAGTTCATACTTACATTCCTCCTATCCGGCCTTCAGTGATGACGTTCAATCCATGTCCCCGCTGCAGCCAATCACAGGCTGCCGCGGCCACTGCAGCCAATCACAGGCTGCCGCGACCTCTGCAGCCAATCACAGGCTGCCGCGTCACAAAAGAAGCTCGGACTGGAGGAAGAAGAGGGACTCGTCACCAAGACAATGACCGGGTACGTATGAAATGCTTTTTATTTTATGTTTAATCAGCAGCCTCTTTTCTCTATCAGTTATTGATAGAGACAAGTGGCTGCCGATTAGTGTAATATTTTTCTAATGTTTTTCTGCCCGCCCGGCGGTTCCTAGGCAGCGGCTCCGTCACACACGGACGGCACACGGATGCCTTCCGTGTGCCTTCAGTTTTTTTGACGGCCCCATTGACTTGCATGGGCTTAACGGTCACGGAATCCCAGACCAAAGTAGGACATGCTCTACTTTGGATCGGAAAGGAGCAATGGACCGTCAAAAAAACTGAAGTGTGCATGGCCCCATTGAAATGAATGGGTTCAGGGTGCTATCAGTGACAAAAATGGATAGCACCCTGAAGGAAAAAACTGAAGTGTGCATGAGGCCTTAGATTGGGAAATTAGATTGTTAGCCCCATCGGCGACGGGAACTGATGTGTATGATAAAAACACAGAAAAAGGCCATACTTACAAATGGACACAGCCAGGTCAGAAACGCTGATGAAGGAGAGTGAGCAGGTGCTTTAAATAATAATAGCCACTCCCACTAGTCTTGAGGGGAGTGGTGTGTGTGGTGCATGGGATGTGTAGTAAGAAATAATAAATGAATAGTGTGTGTGCAAGTGTAATACTATAAGTGAAATATAGGGGGCAGTAATGAGTGAAGTGCCTCATTAGAAATAAATGGATAATGGGGTGCAAGTGTGTGAAACATGGAGGGATAGTGTGTACGTCATGAGGCACAACGTGTATAGCCAGGTAGAAGCCTATTTGTGACGCCTTGATAGTTCATAGATCGGGCTACCCTGCTTGCTATGCCAAACAACAACACACCATGCTCTCCCAGCATCAAAGACCCGGCTGTGTCCAAGAGAAGCGAATATACGTAATAATGAAAAATACCTGGGGTATTAGTGATCATTTTGGCCAAAAGGACGCAAGCTCGCAATCCACGACAAGGATCCCCAGACTTGCGAGTCCCTAACTTCTTAACTGGAACTGAATGTTCCTGATGCACAGACAAAACCGATAAAAACAAGGGGACATATACAAAAACACAGAAAAAGGCCATACTTACAAATGGACACAGCCAGGTCAGAAACGCTGATGAAGGAGAGTGAGCAGGTGCTTTAAATAATAATAGCCACTCCCACTAGTCTTGAGGGGAGTGGTGTGTGTGGTGCATGGGATGTGTAGTAAGAAATAATAAATGAATAGTGTGTGTGCAAGTGTAATACTATAAGTGAAATATAGGGGGCAGTAATGAGTGAAGTGCCTCAATAGAAATAAATGGATAATGGGGTGCAAGTGTGTGAAACATGGAGGGATAGTGTGTACGTCATGAGGCACAACGTGTATAGCCAGGTAGAAGCCTATTTGTGACGCCTTGATAGTTCATAGAGCGGGCTACCCTGCTTGCTAAGCCAAACAACAACACACCATGCTCTCCCAGCATCAAAGACCCGGCTGTGTCCAAGAGAAGCGAATATACGTAATAATGAAAAATAGCTGGGGTATTAGTGATCATTTTGGCCAAAAGGTCGCAAGCTCGCAATCCACGACAAGGAACCCCAGACTTGCGAGTCCCTAACTCCTTAACTGGTACTGAATGTTCCTGATGCACAGACAAAACCGATAAAAACAAGGGGACATATACAAAAACACAGAAAAAGGCCATACTTACAAATGGACACAGCCAGGTCAGAAACACTGATGAAGGAGAGTGAGCAGGTGCTTTAAATAATAATAGCCACTCCCACTAGTCTTGAGGGGAGTGGTGTGTGTGGTGCATGGGATGTGTAGTAAGAAATAATAAATGAATAGTGTGTGTGCAAGTGTAATACTATAAGTAAAATATAGGGGGCAGTAATGAGTGAAGTGCCTCAATAGAAATAAATGGATAATGGGGTGCAAGTGTGTGAAACATGGAGGGATAGTGTGTACGTCATGAGGCACAACGTGTATAGCCAGGTAGAAGCCTATTTGTGAGGCCTTGATAGTTCATAGAGCGGGCTACCCTGCTTGCTAAGCCAAACAACAACACACCATGCTCTCCCAGCATCAAAGACCCGGCTGTGTCCAAGAGAAGCGAATATACGTAATAATGAAAAATAGCTGTGGTATTAGTGATCATTTTGGCCAAAAGGTCGCAAGCTCGCAATCCACGACAAGGAACCCCAGACTTGCGAGTCCCTAACTCCTTAACTGGAACTGAATGTTCCTGATGCACAGACAAAACCGATAAAAACAAGGGGACATATACAAAAACACAGAAAAAGGCCATACTTACAAATGGACACAGCCAGGTCAGAAACGCTGATGAAGGAGAGTGAGCAGGTGCTTTAAATAATAATAGCCACTCCCACTAGTCTTGAGGGGAGTGGTGTGTGTGGTGCATGGGATGTGTAGTAAGAAATAATAAATGAATAGTGTGTGTGCAAGTGTAATACTATAAGTGAAATATAGGGGGCAGTAATGAGTAAAGTGCCTCAATAGAAATAAATGGATAATGGGGTGCAAGTGTGTGAAACATGGAGGGATAGTGTGTACGTCATGAGGCACAACGTGTATAGCCAGGTAGAAGCCTATTTGTGATGCCTTGATAGTTCATAGAGCGGGCTACCCTGCTTGCTATGCCAAACAACAACACACCATGCTCTCCCAGCATCAAAGACCCGGCTGTGTCCAAGAGAAGCGAATATACGTAATAATGAAAAATACCTGGGGTATTAGTGATCATTTTGGCCAAAAGATGGCGAAGCTCGCAATCCACGACAAGAATCCTCAGACTTGCGAGTCCCTAACTCCTTAACTGGAACTGAATGTGTATGATGATGATAAGCTCTTTACAGCGCTGCTGAATGTTTTTTGGTTCTATAAAAGCAACTGGAAATAAAAGCTGAAAAAATGTAGCATACAGCCTTTTTTTTTGTGGCCTTCGATAGTCATAGATGGAACACTAAATAAGATTATGTTTTACAAACATTAATATGTTTTGATAAGTCCTATTAGTAGAGAGACTGATTTTTTTCTCTTTGACTGTAATAGACATAGCAGAATCATCGGGGGGGGGGGGGGGATAGATCCATTGTAGGTAAGTAAGTGTAGTTAGGTGAAGCAGGTATACAGGGGGAGATTTTTCAGACAGTCTAATTACAATTTTGTGAGGCAATTTTGAATGGAGAAACACAAGGAGATTGCATTATTAGAAAAATAACATGGTCCGATGAAGCCGTCTTCAAACTTTCAGGTGTTGTTAATAGGCACAACTGTGTTTATAACTCAACAGAAAACCCCTTGCAACAATTGAAGAACAGATGAATCAACCTGATGTTATAGTTTGGGCGGCCCTTTCATGTAAAGGGCTAATTGGACCTATCTTCACACAATACAACGGTTACCTCAGACCTGAACCTTAACAAGCTCCAAGAAAATGTAATACCGCAATTGCAGATGGCGCATGAAAATGAAGACTTCTATTTTCAGCAAGATGGCGTCCCACCTCACTATGCTTTAGCGGTAAGTAATTTTCATCAGGAAAAATAATTCATCAGGTGGATAGGTAGACGAGGCCCAGTTGAATAGCCAACATGATCACCAGACTTTACCCCGATGGATTTTTTTTTTGGGGGGAGTTATCAAAGATAAAGTATATTCAAGAAAACGCACGGTTGATAACATAATTCACTTCATAAAAGAAGCATGGCAAGAAATTCATGCCAATAAAGAACTTTGTGCCAATGTGTGCTTGAGTGTAAAAACTAGATAACAGCAATGCGTAAATAGCGAGGGCGCCAATTTGAGCATATAAGAGATTGTACTTCATTGTTTTGTTATTCTATAAAATACTATTTAAACTGTATACCTATTATTATTATATTCACCTATTATTTAAACTGCATACCTACTTATGCACTGTCCTGTTTATAGTATATACTAATGTTCTGTGTGTAAACATATTGTATTTGGATTTCCTGTGTCTGTTCCATGTTTTTTTGTCAAGTATGACACTGAGGTAAGGAGCCTATTTAGGGTCTGTTTTTTTTTTATTGATTGTTGACAGATATTGTAATTTTAATCCAAAGATATATCACTGGAGCAGGGGGAGCAAAGTAGGAGGCGTCCGGTTTCTTTGTATTCAGATGTGGTTGTCAGCTGGACCCCTACCATGCGCCATGACGTGGAGCCGGTAGAGGTAAGTATCAGCTGAAGCTAAAATACCACATCAAATGTTAAGGATAGCAGCATGGCAATGTCCCAGGTAAAGGGGGTTTTAAACTGGGCGATTATCGGGCAGACAAGCATTCATAGAACGCTCATTGCTGATAATTGCCCTGTGTAAACAGGGCAGCCATGAGCAGCTGAACGAGCAAACGCTCGATCGTCTGCTGGTCGTATAATTTTAAAAAAGTTAAATATTATTGTTGTTGGCAACGCATCTCTCTGTGTAAACATTGAGAGGCGCTGCTGACATGATAATAACGTATGGGTTCGAGTGATCGGAGTAATGACCGCTCATCCCCATCCATAGCTCCGTGTGACAGGAGCAAACGAGCGCCGATCAACGATATCTTGTTGATCGGTGCTCGCTGCAACGGCCAATTACCGGCTGGTGTAATAGTACCTTGAGGCAAGTTTCTGATGAGCTGGATACTAAGATGTCTGATGCTTTGTTTCCCAGAGAGACAAGCGGTCAGAGGTGTCTGGCAGTCACTTATCTAAAGGGGGTTTTACACTGGGCAATTATTAGGCAGACAAGCGTTTATAGAACGCTCGTTGCCGATAATTGCCCTGTGTAACAGGGCAGCGATCAGCAGATGAACGAGCAAACGCTGGTGTAAAAGGGCCTTTACTCCTATTGAAAAAGCATGCCTGTTTGGCTAAACTGAGCAAACATGTTTGTGGAGGAGTTAATGAAGATTCCTATGATTGTTTGGCTGAAATCTATGTTATGTTAATGGCTAGTTGTACAATGAAATTCAGTGGATTTATGTTATTGTGTATCCTAAATTATGTAACTATTGGTGCATTGAAAATTCCAGCAGAAGGTCAACAAGAATCTAGAATAAAAGCAGATATATTACTTCACAACTACTTGATAAACATTGTAATACAGACCTAGTTTTAATTTGGACCATGAGAGTAGTTTTTGGGTTGTGGACCGTGTACACTAACCTAGAACTCCTGGCACAAGTATCATATCAATAAGTCCCATTAACAAAATGGAGTTCATTTTGACTAAGAATACTAAGGCCTGACTCCCACCAATCAGAAATTCTTAATATTATGAAACAAGCCTGCCAAGGTCGCTTATCTGAATATTATTAGTAGCATCCACATGGAACTTTGGTTTGAATATCCCATCATCACATTGATATTCCATGTAATTAAACCATGTATCTTAAAGAAAACCATTGATTCATGTTTTAATCCACATAAATCCCCTTCTTCTATTGCCACGCTGGGTATGTTAGGAAAATAAGTCTATTGTTTTGGCATTATTAGGTGATAGCTTTTTCCAAAACAGAGTCACAATTCAGGGAATTCTGCTGGATGTTAAGGCTCGGATATTATACTAGAGTTAATTTTCATATATTCCAAGTTTACCCTGGGTACCGTCCATTTGATATTTTCAACTTGTGCAAATTAGAAAAAAATACTTGTATTGCAATATGAAGTCCCTAAAATTGCTAATCTAAATGCCCTCTAAAACTCCACTTGCTGCCCCATTGCAGTGAATATACTTGTCGGTAACAGTGCTTTTCCAAGCTGGTGGCATCACTAGTAGTCAAAACACACTTTGTCACACACACAGGCCAACACAGTCACCGAGACAAATATGCAGAGCTGCCAACACATGAGTGGCTGCTCTATTCAAATGAGTTTCAATTGGCAGCTTTTCATGAAGCTAAATTAAAACCAAACCCAGAACTGCAACCAAACATCCCATTAACCATTTCCTTGCTGCATTCTACTCTGCTCGCCGTATTGTATTTACTGGCAACAATGTTATCCTTTGCCTAAACCACAAAAACATGGTGCAATACACATAATAGACATAGAGTCCTTCTGTATCAGGATTATGAACTGTTGTGACATACATCAAGTACAATCAATTAATGTGATTGATTCGTGCGGATCTAAACTAACTGGTGAATGTGGCGGCACTAGCGTCCTGGAATTAAACCCTGCATGGAGTTTGTATGTTCTTCTCGTGTTTGTGTGCGTTTCCTCCACGTACCCCAGTTTTCTTCCCCATTTAAAAATAAAATATAAAATGTACTGATAGGTTAATTGGCTTCATATGAAATTGAGCATTGGGTGCATATTGCAACTTGTGAACCCCCCCCCCCCTCCTGGGGACAGGGATGACAATCTTTGTACAATGCTGTGGAATATATTGGTGCTATATAAGCAATGGGAAATAAATGTCAGAAATGCTCAATCTATTACTGCAAGCAGCAGATAAATGACTGAATAAGAGTGGCGTTACACAGTAATCTTTGTGCAAAGCGACTATTTTTGATCATATCTTATGATAGTCGAAATGTGTAAATGTGTACACTCGCAAATTTTTTGACTGTCGATTGCCAGGAAATATCTATGCAGTGATCGAACATGCTAAACGTTTTATTCAATAAATAGACCAATTCACGTGTAATCGTTCAATTGTGTTAAGATTAATATGTGGAAAAAGTAATAGAATCATTAAAGTAAATAATAACTAGAAGCAAAGACTCACTAAATACTTTATAAACAATGTGTTTGCTTTAACAAAAAAATTTAGACACCAATTTTTATTCCCAAGTCCAACACCATACAATATCCGGAGAAAAGTTGATTAGTAGTTGGATTTTTTTGGTCATTTATCAGCTGTACTTGGAGTAGCAGACAGGGGAGAAAGATCTTTCATAAAAATCAGTATTAGCAGTTTCAACAGTTTTCGTTTGAACTTGTTTGTGTGAGCCATCGTAGGCCAGTGGGCTATGATCTGATATATTTTTGGAAATTTAAGCTGAACATAGTCATCTGGATCTTGTCTTTATTTTAATGATGCCTATGGCCAGCTTTACTTTAAAACCAAAGAATATTAGTGACTACAATGGTTAAGGTAATTTTACACATGAAGATAAATTTGTAAAAACGACTGCCAATATAGCGAGTCGGTAACAATCAATAGTTGCTTTTGGAATATTTTTGGGGAATTTTGATCGCTTTTGAGATTGCTTGTCTTTACTCCTTTGAGCATTTACCACGTTTCGGACAACATTTCTACACCTCCTGTCTGGTCTGCTAACAATAAGCAGTTGCCTGTTTACATGTGGGGATGTGCCACCAATAACAATAATTTTTAGGTTAGCATAAAAGATTTAATTAAATATCTCGCTGATTCTGCTATCACTGCACATGTTTACACTAGTCAATGATGGCAAACTTTTAGTCAATATTACACTGTTTTACACGATAATCGCCCGGGGTAGAAGACCCCTTAGTTTATGTGGGAACTAACAGTAGTAATACTTCTGAGCTTGTCAAAAAAGACTGATTCGTGATACAAGGATTATCTGTTATCAACTTAAAGTCCAGGTTATCTCCACATATCCCTAACAAAACTGCCATACATCTCCCAACAAGCTGCAAGTATGACTCTTATGTGTGTTTATTACTATGAAAGTAAAGTGCATTCAGGTTTTTATTCATTCAGGTCGTGGTATATCTCTTAATAATAAGTCAAGACCAACTGAATTTGTTTAGAAATGTTGAGAACCTTGACGATTCATCTGACTTTCTAAGCTCTACTGAGATGAGTGAAAAAGCAATGTTCAAGATCTCTAAACAAGTCCAGTAGATTTTGACTTACCAAAAGATATGGATAACTTTTTCTCTATTTTAACTATTAACTACATGCAAGATGGACGGCTGCATTATTAGCAGATGAAGAAGGCCGATTATTCTCACATCTGAGTCGATCATTTAAATATCTCATTTGACAAGACAACAAATGACAGCAGAATGTAGCTTATTATGTCTGTACTTAGAGGTGATAAGTGTCTACTGCCAACATTGCCGCCATTATCACATGCCAAATTTGATCAAGTGGTATCTACTGTGTTTTTACTAGGCAAATCAATTAGTCTGAAAAAAAATAAGTCTATAGTCTGGAAATACAGAACAGTTATATTATAGTTTGGAGTAGTATAGTTACTCTTAGAGATAAGAAATTGGTTTGACATTCTTTTTGGTGAATCAAATTAATTTTTTTAACATTGAGTACTCTGATGATAGCTAAAGTACATACAGTCTTTACACCAGCACAGGGAACATCTTGCTTTGTGCAAGGCCTACTGCAGACCACCCTACAGTCTGACACCTTAAAGGAATAGTCCTGTCAAAAAGTAATAAGCAGCCACCATACGGTATTTATATGTGTTCATTACTTTTTCAATGTACAGGCTTTGTATTTGCCGTTAGTTGCATATTTTCGACATTGCAGCATCAAGTGGCTCTTATCTCCATGACTTTAATTTTTTTCGGGCCAGTTATTGAATGAGTCGTATGTTAGTTGCCTCTCCTTAACCACTTCCTCATCAGAAGCTTTACCCTCCTTCCTGACCAGGACCATTTTCAAGTTTTAGCCATGTACCAATTTAAAAGCAAATTGTTGTTCTATTACTTTTCCAACCTTTTTTTTTTTTTTAACATATTGGGCTTCCATGTGTAAAAATCTACTAGATATATTTAACTTATTTTAAAATATATAGGGAAATATGTAAAAAAATGTAAAAAAAACTTGAATATGTGATTTTAGGTGACGCTTTTGGACATCTGGTGCATGTCACTGGGTAAACACACCTGATCACATATTTGGCAACTTCTGCCTACTTCAGTGCCATCGAATATGTGTATATTTCTTACACTCTGGGCGGAAGGTGGAGCTTAAAATAAATTGTGCGCAAACTGGCTTTTGGAGAGCAAAATTTCGAAAGCTGGTTTGCTGAAATCATACGACCATTACAGATGTTGTGAAGTGCCAAAACACCGTTAAAGGTGTTATCCAGTCAAAAAAAATGTATGGCCTATCCTCTAGATAGGCCATCAATAGTTGATTGGTTGGGGTCCGATTCCCGGCACCCAAGTCGATCAGCTGCTTCATTAAATTTGAATGAGGGCCCCGTTAGGATGACATTATCCAAGCCCCCTCATCACTGGTGTCCTATTATTATTATCCTGCAGGGGGGAAGTCGTCATTGTCAAATTATAGGATTCTGTTTAAGTATATTTCATATACTGACTCCCAAGAGGCTCAGGACAGCACTGCTCCATTGTTAAGGCAACATATGCTTCAGCTGCAGCCTAGTAGGGGACACCAAGGGATCTTTGTAATGGCATTATTCAGCTATATGAAACTTAGCAGGACTTGTTGAGCTCCATGACACTGATTAAAAGTTGAATTTTTAGTTTTTGACTAAAATTGTTCTTTCAATTATACTTAAAGGAGTTTTCCTGGAACCAATTTAATTAATCTAGTTAAATTAAACATGTAGAACAAAATCTTTTTCTAATGTACTTGCGTTTCATTAGATGTTTCTAACGTCATATCTCATATACCATCATGTGATGTCGCTAAGCCGAAATGCTAACTTCCGCCACAGCTCGTACACGAACTTTAACTTCCTTTTTCCCTGCGGTCTGAATATACTGTCACGTCATTAATGACGTAACTATACACTGAGGGAAAGGGGTTTGACCGGATACTCTAGATTGGCATAGTTTTTTTAACATTCTTTTATTTTTCTTGGACGTTACAAGGCTTAGAACATAAACAGAAATTTCTCATATTTTTAAGAAAATTTCAAAAGCCTTTTTTTAAGGTACCTCTTCAGTTCTGAAGTGGCTTTGGGGGCCTATGTACTAGAAGCCCACATAAACCACCCCATTCTAAAAACTAGACCACTCAAAGTATTCAAAACAGCATTTAGAAAGTTTATTTAACCCTTTAGGCATTTCACAGGAATTAAAGCAAAGTGGAGGTGAAATTTGCAAATTTAATTTTTCTTGCTGAATTTCAATGGACTAAAACACAAGCCCCAGTGCATTTTGAGGCCTCTTTTTTATTAGAATATATTTTAGGCAGCATGCCAGGTTTGAAGAGGTGTTGAGGTGCCAAAACAGTAGGAATCCCCAAAAAGTTACTCCATTTTGGAAACTACACCCCTCAAGGAATTAATTTATGGTTGTTGTTACCATTTTGACCCCACAGTTTTTACACAGCACGTATTTGAATTGGGCTGTGAAATTAAAAAAAAAATTGTTTCCAATAAGATGTCATTTTACATCAAAATTTCTTATTTTCACAGGGAACAAAATACTCCATTTTGTTGCCCAATTTCTCCTGAGTGCAGCAATACCCCATTTGTGGCAAAAAACTGCCGTATGGGCCCATGGGAGGCCTCAGAAGGGAAGGATGGCTGTGTGTTCTTTGGAGTGCAGATTTTGCTTGATTGGTTTTCGGGTGCCATGTCGCATTTGCAGAGCCCCAGAGGTATCAAAGCAATGAAAAAGCACCAGAAGTGACCCACATTTAGACCCCATAGTTTTTTCACAGAACGTATTTGAATTGAGTTGTGAATTTAAAAAAAAATAATTTTTTCCAATAATATGTAGTTTTGGCTCAAAATGTCTTATTTTCACAAGGAATAAAATACCCGATTTTGGTCGCCCAATTTCTCCTGAGTACGGCAATACCCCATTTGTGGCGATAAACTGCCGTTTGGGCCCATGGGAGGGCTCAGAAGGAAAGGACCACCATTTGGCCTACTGGGGATTTTCTGGTGCGAAGTCATGTATGCAGAAGCCCCTGAGGTACCAGTACAGTTGAAACCCCAGAGGAGTGACCCCGTTTTAAAAACTACACCCTTAAGGCATTCATCTAGAGGTATAGGGAGCATTTTGACCGGAGACATACACCCCATAAACTGTAATGTGGGTTCTGCCAGGTTTGGCAATACCCTCAATGTGGCTGTTAACAGCTGCCTGGGCACACAGCAGGGCTCAGAAGGGAAAGATGAGGGGGATAAGCTGTGCGGAGTGCATCAGGGTAAGTAAAATTGGGTAGATTAAAAATCAAGGGATGTATGATCAATTTTAAAACACTCTTTCATACAGAGCCCTGGTTTTTCCTGGAAAGTGTTGCCCTGGTATGATGCGTGTGGCCTCGCTTCCAAAAGTACTGGGTGCCCCCCCTTCCTGGGCCTTAAATATTAGTTTCTTGATAACCACCTCTTGAAATTCCAGGAAAGTTCCCGTCTAGCCTGTACATCGACGTAGCACGTACGCATTGTACAATGCCATCTGTATGATGTGCACGGCCAGCTTCTTATACCACACCGCATGGCGCTGTAGGGCTTCAGGACTTGATCTGACAAATCCCCCCATCCCATGTACCTATTGTAGTCCAGGATGCAATCTGGTTTGGGGTTCTCTGTACTGGTACCTCGTACAGGTACATGGGTACTGGTGTGACCATGTATTGTTGTCAATACAATGACATCTCTCTTGTCATGTACTTGACACACAATATGTTGCTGCTAGAATATGCCCTGCTCTCACCCCTTCTGAGTGTTTGCTCAAGCAGAGTCTTAGGGAAGCCTCTCAGATTTCTTCTAGCAGTGCCACATGCCGCAGTACTTCTGGAAGCAAGGCACTTGAAGAGTGGGACGCTGGTATAAAAATTGTCCAGGTAGAGGTGGTAACCCTGGTCCAGCAGTGGGTGCACCAAATCCCACACAATTTTTGCATTAACTCCCAGTAAGGGGGGCATTCTGGGGGCTGAATACTGGTGTCCTTTCCTTCATATATCCTACATTTGTAGGTATACCCTGATGCACTCTCGTACAGCTTATACATCTTCACGCCATACCTTGCCCTCTTACTCGGCAGGTACTGGCGGAATTGAAGCCTCCCTTCAAAATGTACCAATGACTCATCAATAGAAATACACTTCACTGAACACCGGGCACTGAAACGGTCTAATAGGGGTTTCCGTTTATACAAATGGTCAAAACTGGGGTCATCTCGGGGTGGGCACTACTTATTATCAGTATAATGTAAGAAGCAAAGTATTGCCTCATTTTTTTAAATTTTTTTTTAAGGTTCCAGTTCAGTTCTGAAGTTGCTTTGAGGGGCCTATATATTAGAAACCCCTATGAAACACCCCATTTTAGAAACTAGACCCCTCAAAGTATTCACAACAGCATATAGAAAGTTTATTAACCCTTTAGGTGTTTCACAGGAATTTAGAGCAAAATAGAGGTGAAATTTACATATTTATTTATTTTTGTCAGAAAATCCTTTTTATTTTATTTTTATTCTGTAAAACAGAAGGTTTTACCAGAGAAACACAACTCAATTTACTGGCCAGATTCTGCAGTTTTGATAAATATCCCACATGTAGCCCTAGTGTGGTAATGGACTGAAGCACCGGCCTCCGAAGCCAAGGAGCACCTAGAGGATTTTGAGGCCTCCTTTTTATTAGGCACCATGTCCGGTTTGAAGAGGTCTTGTGGTGCCAAAACAGTGGAAACCCCAAAAGTGACCCTATTTTGGAAACTAGACCCCTTGAGGAATGCATTGTAGTTTTCGTGGGGTGCATGCAGCTTTTTATTAGTTTTTATTCTATTTTTATGAGGCGTGGTGACTAAAAAACAGCAATTCTACTATTGTTTTTTCATTCTATTTTTCTTCCCTAGAAGAAGCCAGAATGCTGGCGAAACACGCGTCGGGTGCTTAGCCACTTTTTTAAAATATTACCTGGGTGCAACTAACTGGCCCTTATGTCTAATCTGCAATTCATACTCACCTACTGTTGAATCTGCCTCTGTACGGAGCTGACAGCTGCCTCGCTAGTACACTAGCGACATCTCGTGAGAGTTGTACGTTAGTTTGCGGTGCCTCGCTCAGACAGCTGGGCGAGACCCAGCGCTCACTGACCTAACGGCTGCCTCCTTCCCAGACGGGATGCTTTACCTCTGCTCCATCTCTCTGTTCACCTCCAGGGATATCCCTGAGGCTGCTCACCCGGCTCGGGACAGCTCTCTGGGATTCCCTGCAGGGCTGACCCGCACTCCACTACAAGTTGGGTTAGCCGCTCAGTTGTGCTCACACTCTGCTGATTCAGTCAGAGTTTGTAGTCACAACCACATTGCTTCACACGGTTTACATGGCACTATCTTTCTGTAGCGACGTCCCAGTCATCCTGCTGGGGCTTTACTACACAGGGCTCAACATTCACACCAGCCCTGTTTTAGAGTTAGCTATACCAACTCTTTAGTAATATTAAGTGACATGATATAGGTACATTTACTCCATGTACCTATCCATCATAGGCAGGTTACTTATATAGACAACAGTTCACCTTGCAACCTCATATTAATTGATATACCATCCAATTGGACTTAGGTATGTGAAGTTGGGGGTCCTTCACACATACCCCTTTGCACCACAGGCATCTTAATCACATTTGTCTATTTTAACCCCTTAAGGACGCAGCCTAGTTTTGGACTTAAGGCTCAGAGCCCATTTTTCAAATCTGACATATTTCACTTTATGTGGTAATAACGTCGGAATGCTTAAACCTACCCAAGCAATTCTGAGAATGTTTTCTCATGACACATTGGGCTTCATGATCGTGGTAAAATTCGGTCGATATATTCAGTGTTTATTGGTGAAAAATTGCAAAATGTAGAGAAAATTTTGAAAAAATTGCATTTTTCAGAATTTAAATGCATCTGCTTGTAAAACAGACGGTTATACCACCCAAAATAGTTTCTAGTTCACATTTCCCATATGTCTACTTTAGATTGGCATCGTTTTTTGAACATTCTTTTATTTTTCTTGGACGTTACAAGGCTTAGAACATAAACAGCAATTTCTCATATTTTTAAGAAAATTTCAAAAGCCTTTTTTTTAAGGTACCTCTTGAGTTCTGAAGTGGCTTTGTGGGGCCTATGTATTAGAAACCCTCATAAAACACCCCATTTTAAAAACTAGACCCCTCAAAGTATTCAAAACAGCAGTTAGAAAGTTTTTTAATCCTTCAGGCATTTCACAGGAATTAAAGCAAAGTGGAGGTGAAATTTGCAAATTTCATTTTTCTTGCTGAATTTCAATTTTATTCATTTTTTTTTCTGTAACACAGAAGGTTTTACCAGAGAAACACTACTAAATATGTATTGTCCAGATTCTGCAGTTTTTAGAAATGTCCCACATGTGGCCCTACTGCGCTCGTGGACTAAAACACAAGCCCTAGAAGCAAAGAAGCACCTAGTGCATTTTGAGTCCTCTTTTGTATTAGAATATATTTTAGGCAGCATGCCAGGTTTGAAGAGGTGTTGAGGTGCCAAAACAGTAGGAATCCCCCAATAGTGACCCCATTTTGGAAACTACACCCCTCAAGGAATTCATTTAGGGTTGTTGTTACCATTTTGACCGCACAGTTTTTTCACAGCACGTATTTGAATTGGGCTCTGAAATGAAAAAAATGTCATTTTTTCCAATAAAATGTCATTTGTGATCAAAATTTCTTATTTTCACAGGGAACAAAATACCCCATTTTGTTGCCCAATTTGTCCTTAGTGTGGCAATACCCCATTTGTGGTGATAAACTGCCGTTTGGGCCCATGGGAGGGCTCAGAAGGAAAGGAGCGCTATATGTTTGTTGGAGTCCAGATTTTGTTGGATTGGTTTTCGGGTGCCATGTCGCATTTGCAGAGCCTCAGAGGTATCAAAGCAATGGAAACCCACCAAAAGTGACCCCATTTTGTAAACTACACCCCTCAAGGAATTCATTTATGGTTGTTGTTAGCATTTTGACCACACAGTTTTTTCACAGCACCTATTTCAATTGGGCTGTGACATTAAAAAAATGTCATTTTTTCCAATAAGATGTAATTTTTTACCAAAATTTCTTATTTTCACAGGGAACAAAATACTCAATTTTGTTGCCCAATTTCTCCTGAGTGCATCAATACCCCATTTGTGGCAATAAACTGCCGTTTGGGCCCATGTGAGGCCTCAGAAGGGAAGGAGCACTGTGTGTTCTTTGGAGTACAGATTTTGCTGGTTTGGTTTTCGGGTGCCATGTCGCATTTGCAGAGCCCCAGAGATATCAAAGCAATGGAAACCCACCAGAAGTGACCCCATTTTGGAAACTACACCCCTCAAGGAATTCATTTATGGGTAATGTGACCATTTAGACTCCATAGTTTCTTCACAGAACTTATTTGAATTGGGCTGGGAATTTAAAAAAAAAATATTTTTTCCAATAATATGTCATTTTAGCTCAAAAATTCTTATTTTCACAAGAAATAAAATACTCCATTTTGTTACCCAATTTGTCCTGAGTGCAGCAATACCCCATTTGTGGTGATAAACTGCCGTTTGGGCCCATGGGAGGGCTCAGAAGGAAAGGAGCGCTGTGTGTTCTTTGGAGTACAGATTTTGCTGGATTGGTTTTCGGGTGCCATGTCGCATTTGCAGAGCCCCAGAGGTATCAAAGCAATAGAAACCCACCACAAATGACCCCATTTTGGAAACTACACCCCTCAAGGAATTCATTTATTGGTGTTGTGACCATTTTGACCCCATAGTTTTTTCACAGAACTTATTTGAATTGGGCTGGGAATGAAAACAAAATTTTTTTTTTCAAATAATATGTAGTTTTGGCTGAAAATGTCTTATTTTCACAAGAAACAAAATACCCCATTCTGTTGCGCAATTTGTTCTGAGTGCCGCAATACCCCATTTGTTGTGATAAACAGCCGTTTGGGCCCATGGGAGGGCTCAGAAGGAAAGGACCACCATTTGGCCTACTGGGGATTTTCTAGTGCGAAGTCATGTATGCAGTAGCCCCTGAGGTACCAGTACAGTTGAAACCCGCAAGAAGTGACCCCGTTTTAAAAACTACACCCTTAAGGCATTCATCTAGAGGTGTAGTGAGCATTTTGACCGGAGACCTACACCCCATAAACTGTAATGTGGTTTCTCCCGGGTATGGCAATACCCTACATGTGGCTGTTATCAGCTGCCTGGACACACAGCAGGGCCCAGAGGGGAAAGACGAGGGGGGATAAGCTGTGTGGAGTGCATCAGGGTAAGTAAAATTGGGGTAAATTATAAACCAAGAACTGTATGATACATCTTAAAACACTTTCATACAGAGCTCTAGTTTTTCGGGACACGTGTCACATTGATATATTGTGTCATCCATTATCGCCCTCTTATAGCAGACTTTGCACCTCTTTTGACTTTTTCCCTTCTTGCCAGTTTGGGGAACTTCTCCTGGAAAGTGTTGCCCTGGTACGATGCGTGTGGGCTCGCTTCCAGAAGTACTGGGTGTCCCCCCTTCTTGGTCCCTAAAGATTAGGTTCTTGATAATCACCTCTTGAAATTCCAGGAAAGTTCCCGTCTGGCCTGCACATCGACTTAACATGTACGCATTGTACAATGCCATCTGTATGATGTGCCCGGCCAGCTTCTTATACCACACCGCATGGCGCTGTAGGGCTTCAGGGCTTGATCTTACAAGTCCATCCCTCCCATGTACCTATTGTAGTCCAGAATGCAGTCTGGTTTGGGGGTGGCCTTTCCTTCATATATCCTAAACCTGTAGGTATACCCTGATGCACTCTCACAGCTTATACATCTTCACACCATACCTTGCCCTCTTACCCGGCAGGTACTCGCGGAATTGAACCCTCCCTTTAAAATGTACCAGGGACTCATCAATAGAAATACACTTCTCGGGGGTGTATGCTTGGGAAAACCGGGCACTGGAACGGTCTAATAGGGGTCTCCGTTTATACAAACGATCAAAACTGGGGTCATCTCGGGGTGGGCACGGCTCATTATCAGTATAATGTAAGAAGCGAAGTATTGCCTCATTTATTTATTTTTTTAGGTTCCAGTTCAGTTCTGAAGTTGCTTTGAGGGGCCCATATATTAGAAACCCCTATCAAATACCCCATTTTAGAAACTAGACCCCTCAAAGTATTCACAACAGCATTTAGAAAGTTTATGAACCCTTTAGGTGTTTCACAAAAATTTAGAGCAAAGTAGAGGTGAAATTTACACGCCCCCCCCATATGCACGGTGGCGCCGCTAGCAGCCGTTATGGCTGCTACAGCAGTAGCGCCGCTACTATGGTGCCCGCGCCGCCGAGCCTCCAACAAGTATGGGCCGGGCAACACAGGCTTCTCATACCTGTAGGCGTCGCGAGCACCGGAGGAGGCCCAAATACATGCATTAGCACTGAATGGCCGACCATTCAGCGCCTTACAATGAAGCTGATTGGCTTGCGGCGCGATGATGTCATTGCGCCGCTCCCAATTTTGAAAGATGCTGATTGATGGGGCAAGTCATTCCGCCCCGCCAATCAGCGTCATTGGATGACGCTCTTTCAGCTCCAGCAGACCTGCTCAGAAGAGAGCAGATCTGCATCTCCAGCGAACAGGAACGGGATCATGTGAGTATGTAAAGTTTTTGTTTTTTTTTCTCATAAAACTGTTAATGGCATTATCTATAGTGGGGGCTCTATCTACAGGGGGGTCGTCTATATGTGGGCTACTATATACAGGGGGGTCTATATGTGGGGATGTGGGGCACTAGCTACAGGGTTGGTCTGTATGTCGGGATGTGGGGCACAATCTACAGGGGGGGTCTATATGTGGGGATGTGGGCCACTATATACAGGGGGGTCTATATGTGGGCCACTATCTACAGGGGGGTCTATATGTGGGCCACTATCTACAGGGGGGTCTATATGTGGGGCACTATATACAGGGGGGAGCTATATGTGAGACACTATACAGGGTTGGGCTATATGTAGGGCACTATCTATAGGGGAGCTATTTTTTAGGGCACTTTCTATAGGGGTGGGCTATATGTGGGACACTATATACAGGGGTGGGTTACCTGTGGGGCACTAGCAACATGGTGGCTATATGTAGGGCACTGTCTACAGAGGTGGGCTATACATGGATAACTACCTATAGGGGAAGCTATATGTAGGGCAGCATGGTGGCTATGGGGGCACTATCTACAGGGGGCACGGTGTGTGTGTGTGTGTGTGTGTGTGTGTGTGTGTGTGTGTGAGACAGTGTATGGAACTATTATAAGCAGAGACACAGTGTATAGCACTATTATAGTTAGAGGTGCAAGAGGTGTTGAGCATTTTAACTTTGTTTATAGGTGCAGAAATGTTTTAAAAGTGAGAAGCTGAAGACATCTGAGCGGAAAACTGAAGAAATGGGTCATGGCCGGTAGAAATTCATCATAGATGTATGAAACGGAGGGAGAAGAAAATAACTAGAATCTGAGACGTCACCGGTGAGTCACTTAATGTAAATGTTCTACCTCTAATCAGCACTGTAGTCACTGTATGATCTGCAGCGAGATGATTATGATACGATTTTTTTTTTGTGAAACAGCATTTCCCAGAATATCCTCACCATTTTTCGGGCCATGCTGGGAGCTGTAGTTTTACGCCGTACAAACCTATACGGCAGGGGTTGCACTAAATTGAGCTGTATTTGTTCTGGTGTTGTATATATGTACTGATCTTGGTTCTGATGCTGTATGTAAGTACTGAGCTTGATTCTGGTGCTGTACATACGTATGAGATTGGTTTTGGTGCTGTGTATATATGTAATGAGTTTGGTTCTGGTGCTGTATATATGTACTGAGCTTGGTTCTGGGGATGTATTTATGTACTGAGGTTGGTTCTGGTGCTGTATGTATGTACTGAGGTTAGTTCTTGTGCTGTATATATGTACTGAGCTTGGTTCTAGTGCTGTATTTATGTACGGAGGTTGGTTCTGGTGCTGTATTTATGTATTGAGGTTGGTTCTGGTGCTGTATATATGTATGGGCTTTACGCTAGTGATGTATTTATGTACTGAGCTTGGTTCTAGTGCTGTATATATGTACTGAGCTTTGTTCTGGTGCTGTATATATGTCAGAGCTTGGTTCTAGTGCTGTATTTATGTACTGAGCTTGGCTCTGTTGCTGTCTATATGTACTTAGCTTGGTTCTAGTGCTGTATTTATGTACTGATCTTGGTTGTGGTACTGTATTTATGTACTGAGCTTGGTTCTGGTGCTGTCTATATGTACTTAGCTTGGTTCTAGTGCTGTATTTATGTACTGATCTTGGTTGTGGTACTGTATTTATGTACTGAGCTTGGTTGTGGTGCTGTCTATATGTACTTAGCTTGGTTCTAGTGCTGTATTTATGTACTGATCTTGGTTGTGGTACTGTATTTATGTACTGAGCTTGGTTGTGGTACTGTATATATGTCAGTGCTTGGTTTTGGATCTGTAGTTATATAGGATATATTTATTATAACAAAATTGCAGGGCAGATGGAATTGTTCTCAATTCATTGTATATTTAATGGGAATCTGTCAGGTAGTTTTAACCCCTTGAACCGCCACCATGCGGTAATACATGACCTGACAATATTTCCAAACATTCCCTTGTATGTTTTTTCAGATGCAGCAAAATTCTTAAAATCCACTTTTAAAACTATGCACACTATATGCTAATTACTCATTAGAGGGTCATGGGGCGGTGCCGCTATCCTAAAGAGTCACATAGTCCTGCCTCCAAACCCACCTTTCCATGTTTGATTGACATCTCCCTGGCTGATACAACTTTCTCGGATGCGCCATTGCCTTGTGGCACTATAAACAAGGGGGGCTGTGTGGCACTATACACAAAGGGGGGCTGTGTGGCACTATACACAAGGGGAGCTGTGTGACACTATACACAAGGGGGAGCTGTGTAGCACTATACACAAGGGGGAGCTGTGTGACACTATACACAAGGGGGAGCTGTGTAGCACTATACACAAGGGGGAGCTGTGTAACACTATACACAAGGGGGAGCTGTGTGGCACTATACACAAGGGGAGCTGTGTGACACTATACACAAGGGGGAGCTGTGTAGCACTATACACAAGGGGGAGCTGTGTAGCACTATACACAAGGGGGAGCTGTGTAGCACTATACACAAGGGGAGCTGTGTGACACTATACACAAGGGGGAGCTGTGTAGCACTATACACAAGGGGGAGCTGTGTAGCACTATACACAAGGGGGAGCTGTGTGGCACTATACACAAGGGGGAACTGTATGGCACTATTTACAATGGGGAGGGCTGTGGCTCTATCTACAGGGGGCTGAGTGTGGTGCAATCTACAGGGCTCTGTGTGTGGCACTTTCTACTAAGGGGGAGGGCTGTGCTGCACTTTCTACTAAGGGGGGGCTATGTGGCACTATATACAAGGGAGGGGGGCTGTGTGGCACTATATACAGTGTGGGCTTTATCGCAATATCTACAGGGGGGCTGTATGGCACTATCTACAAGGGGGAGGTGGGGGCGCTATCTACAAATGGGGTGTGACACTGTCTATAGACCGGGCTATATAGCACTGTCTACAGGGGGGCTGTATGGCACATTCTACAGGGGGCACTATTTATAAGGGGGGCTACTTGTGGCACCCAGGGGGGGGGGCCTGGTCAAGAGTTTGCTATGGGGCCTAGTCTTTCCTAGTTACGCCCCTGGCCAAGAAGGCTGAATATGGTAATATATAATCTAATGCCAGTTATGTGCTTATGTGTGGAATAATAATTTATATATGTAGAATGGGAGACACCTGTCTTAATGCCCCCTTTCCTATAAAAGTTGTGACAAATTTATGAAGTGCCACATTACATTTTAAAAATATGTCCCAGACACCAGAGTGCCATCGCAATGAGAACTAACGTTTTGTACAAATGATGCTATTAATAAATGACCCCCATAGACGTCACATGTGACCATATTGTTTCATGTGCCTCAACACCTTTCTACTTCTACAATATGATTAATGTCTTGCTGACACATGGGCCATTAAGTGCCATAGAGGTAAAGATAGTACTATACAATTACACGAATAGACAGCAAGGCCTTGAACACAAACTACAGTTTGGTTCAGCTTTGATGTCGTTTTTTTTTAGCTTTAGACATGAATGAATGCAGAGGATGGGAAAAGTATACATGATCAATAAATCCATCAAAATTGCACTGTGTGAACAGGTCCCAAGAACCTCATGTTTAACAAGTAGTTTTTGCTGCAATTGTGGAGAATTTTTTTATTTTTCTTTATTAACAGACACATACAAAACGCACTAAAAAAACACAACACAGGACACATTATATGTTCTGGTGAATTTTTTTTTTTGTTATTATGGTAAACGCCAGCAGAAAACTTTAGATTTCAAGTATACTGCAAAAATGGGGAATAAGGCACACCATGCACTAAATACTCACATAAAACGGCACAAATAAAAAACGCATTGTATGAGCAGAAATAGATAATTTCCAATTAACTTATGGCCTGCATCTGGCTGCTGCAGTATAACCCCTTCCTGACATCCGTCGTATATATAGCGGAGGTCAAATGGGGGAGTATGGAGCAAGCTCATGGACTAAGCCCACTCCATAAGTTCAAAACAGCCAACACTTCAATGCCATGAGTGGGATCCCGCTCGTTTAACCCCTTAGATGCCACGGTCAAAAGAGAGCGCGACATCTAAGCCGTTAGAAACAGGGGGTGGCCTCTAAAGTTGCCTCGACTCAATCGCGGTGTGCCTATGGTCGTCATGGCAACTTGGGGGCCTAATGTAAGCCCCCAGTTCTGCCATCTTTGTACTCCTATCAGGAGTATGTCAGAATCATGATATACTGCAATTCATTAGTATTACAGTATATTGTGCAACTGCTTCAACGATCGCTGGTTCAAGTCCCCTAGGGGGACTAATAAAATAATTTAAATAAAGTTTGTTTAATATATATAACAAAATGTAAATATTACAAGTTTAAAAAAGGAATATTTTAACATTTTCCCTTGAAACCAAAGTTTCAAAAATTAACATAACTAGTTTCGCCACGTCCATAAAAGTACAAACTAATACAATTTTAAAAAAAAATTACAATGTCAGGATCGCTGTTGTATGGTCACCACATCTCCCACAAAAAAATGGAATAAAAAGTGATCAGAAAGTCTCATGTACCCCAAATTGGTAACAATGAAAACTACAGCTCGCCCCACATAAAAAAAATAAGCCCTCATACCACGGAAAAATAAAAGTTATAGCTCTCAGAGTATGACGACACAAAATAAATTTTATTTTTAACAATTTGTTTTATCCTTGTAAAGAAGTAAAACAGAATTGCGGTTTTCCATAGAAATGGTTCTGGGAACATTTTTAGAATTTGTTATTAGTCAAAATTACGATAGCAGCAGAACCATAGCAAAAAAAAATGCAGGTATTTACTACAGTTTTTGCCGTGGTTTCTGTGGTACGGTAATGGTGCAGCTGTTTGTCGCACCTATACTGTCCTGTGTGGATGTACAAGTTAGGCTTAGTTGACATCTCGTTTTTACTATACATTCGGTAAATGATCCCAGTGTACATACTAAACGCATTCATACGCTTAAATTGACCCGAAAATATGACAAAGAATCCCCTTTTGGCTTTCTGGGCGGTAACCTCCTGTGTACTTTGCTTGTCACTGTATTGAGAAGCGTGGTCTACTGCTCTATCAATGCAATGAAGTCCTGCAAAAAATGGATACCTTGTGGTAAACATTTTTGGGGTTTTCTTATGGGTGGCTATGGGTGACTTATGCAACTCAAGATATGCATTTGGTGTATACATTTTGAGATTTTCCTGCCGTATGCGCCAAGCGTATTGGAAAGGTAAATTGAATTGTGAACATAGTCTACTGGATCTAGCCCTGGTAATGACTAAGCGCCCTACTCCAGAAAAAATAAAAATAAATAAACACTTGAAAAATTATATAAAAATGTAAGTGCAAACAAAGCCATAGGAAACACCTCATAATATGTTGACATTTTGAAAAAACCAAAAACCCGCAAATTGTACGATTTTATAAAAAAATCACATTACATTTTTTTTTTATTATTTTTTAAATGTTGTGTATAACAAACCTTAATTTCCTATTCGCAACTAGCTATCATGTAGTTACTTTAAAGATAAAAAAAAAAAGTGAAAATAACAAAGAAATGTGAGAAAAACACCCCCATAACGCCCAGACTATGCAGTAAAGAGTTGCTAAATGTGTTCATTTTGGTGCTTAGCAAGACAAAGTAAAGTTTAATCATAAGTGCAGGGGGAAGAAAGTACAGTAAGATGTTTACCAAGTCTGATAACTTCTCTTCACACAGATTTAACACTTTGTTGGAGTGAAACAAACGTGTTGCCATTTTGCAGCATTAAATAAATACTTTAGGGTCACTCGGTTCAAAACAAGAAAACTAGGAATTAAAACAGATGCTACCACTTAACATAAAAAAATAACTTCCTTAATCATTCACAAATGTCGAGTGTATGGGATTTCTCCAGCACATCATTTTCTGCTCTGAATGTGTTATTTATTTTTGTTTCTTTTTATTTTTTTTCTTCTCTGCCTGCTCATCTAGTTCTGGAACAGTTTGATTTTGCAAGTTTAAAAAAATAAAAAAAAAGTTCAATCCCTTCCCCCTCTTTGCAAGCTGCCTTCCTTGCAGCACTTCAGGGGTTAAATGTGATTGAAGGCTCTTTGAAGATGGGATGAAAGGAATAGCTGCTGGAGACTCTCTGCTCTCATTGGTCCGGCTGCCTTCAAAGGACTCTTTTTCTTAACCAGAGGGGGGAGTCTGGCTTTAAGAAAGGAATTCAGAAATCCCAGGTCCTTGCAGATACACTCTCACAGACAAGGACTAAGAATCGCCTGGAAAAATCCCCACGCTCATATTTCAGTCCAAAAAGCAAAATTATTGTATTATTTCATGCCGAGAAGAGATCAGGAAGAGGAATCCAATTTTTGCATTCTGTTTCACAGGCTTTTACAGAGCTGCACTTTTACTGGGCTTCCAGGATGCAGCCTTCAGTGA